>NW_010427264.1:49774-55342 GCF_000710305.1 Buceros rhinoceros silvestris | reverse complement strand
TGAACCGCTGTTCTTAGCGCTATCAACACGTTTTGTATCACCTTCCGCTGAACACCTCAAACTTAAACATTGCAAGAGTCAGGCAGAGTTGGAGTCGGTTTGGTGATCACTTCTGGGTGTGCACCCACAGAAGGGATGTGGGTGTAAGAATGGCTGGAGCAATTCAGACTTTGGTCTGCATATAGAAGCAAAATTTAATCATTTTAATTCTTATAGATAGCCGGGAGAACGACCCATTTTCTCAGCAGCTGAAACGACAAAGCTGTTGTAAGGCTATAAAGATGATTTAAGAGTCTCTATCAGTTTAGAGAGAGAAAAATTCTGCAAGCTCAGACAGTTGTAAAATTGCCACTTTATGGCTGCGTCTGCTTGGACCCTGCCAGTATGAGAAGCCACAATACCTGTGTTATTGTATTCAATGTTTAGCTTCTCTTACCTTGTCTTTGCAATCAAATCTAACGTGCAACATCACAGCCCGTCAATAACAACACTCCATATCAATTAACAATAAATAAAACCAGTTCCTTTCAAATATCACTTGAGGCTCAGTAGCAATTAGTCAAGACTAAAGATGCAGAATGAATGATAAACATACTTGCAACTTCTGGTCCACCAAGAATCCATATACCCAGTTTTCTCACCCCCTCTTGAGAGGGCGGTGTTTTTAACTCCTGCCAGCACCGCTACATTACACTACCAAAGGTCTCGACCGCAAGGAAGCAGGCAGATACTAGCGTGATTAAAGACAACAGGCTACTCCGCAATTGTCTAGTCGGAGAGAAAACCAGATTCATCGAGGCTCAGCAATTGTAAAATTGGGCAGAATTTAACTCCAGAAGATAGTCAGTTAATTACTGGAAATATAAAAACAGACATGTTAAGTGCACAGAGGTTACCAGGAGCTAGAAAGGCATTTTGAGATAAAAGCAAATCCTCCTAAGTACTTCCCTCCCTGTCTTTCGGTTTTGTTGTCTCCCTGTATTTACTTCAGAAGCCAGTTCACTCCTGCGCTCTCCTGCATTTCCGGGGTGATATTCCACTCCACGGTCAATCACCTCTGGTCAAGGCACGAAGCCTGGCAGGTCCCTTACCTCCCGCCCGGGGTGGTGGTCCGCAGAGCAGCACAACTCCCTGCCCCTCTCGAACTGACACTGCGCTTCTCATTTTCGTCCTGGAGTTTTCAAGATCTGTGTTTGAAAGAAAAGTGAGATCGATGTTAGGAAACAGAAAAGACTAAATATACAGGAGCTGCAAGTTCTCAACCCTGATACCGTATCTCGTGGTAGGTGACTACGCGCAACAATTTCAGTGAATCAGAAATGGCTGTTCAACATGAGGATGTCAGAATTAGAACTAATTTACAAGAACATAATTAAACAGATCCTGTGGTTAATTTTGATAACCAAAAAGGAGTCATATGCAGAACTTAAAATTGATCTTTAAGTCACCATTTCTTCTAAGACAAAGGCTCTGATGAAAACAGCATCAAGATCCTACTGAGCTCCTCTGACCACCATAAAATAACGTTAACAGCAGCTATTCAGAAAAGGACTATCTATCTCTCCAAACAGAAGAGAACCCCCCAGACCATCTCCCTGCGGCAGAATCCCTTGTAACATCACAACGCTCTAGTGAAGCACTTTGCTCCTCGGCGTAGTGACCCAGCCCTCTGCTCTGCCCAGCTTCAGCTCTTCGGGGATCTTTTTAAGCTCTGTTCCAAATATAGGTATGGGCAAGATTGCAGAGCAGCAGTATTTTATCATAAATGTAAATTAACTTTCCCTCGAACTGGTGACTCAGGATCCAAGAAAGTATGGCCTCATTATATCCTGGAATTGAGCTAGATAGAGCATTCAATACAAACTAAGAGTGAGGTACTAAGAGAGACTCTTCCATGAATAAACCATGTATTTTTCCATAACAAAACCAAACAGAAGACAATTTTTAAAAAACCTTGTTTGTTTATACCTTGTAAAGGATGTGTTTAAAATAAGGCTCTTTATAACCAAGCATAATAGGAGCAGTGAGTTGTCCAACACCAGCTATTACTCCAAAATACAATATTTTTTTAATACTGAAAAGCAACAGCTGTTATAGGCAGAACACTGAACAAGAGTGATTAGAATTTCAATGATTCATTTGAAAAAATACATTTAATGCTGCAGTAAGATACTGTCATATTATTCTTTGTTATTGCACATAAAGCTCATAATTTCTCTAATTAAAATGGAATGGTTTATCACTGCTTTCTAAGCATGTGTGTTCATTTATCACAAATGTAGACCTGCAGAAGGTCGGCTGTTTTTGTGCTGTCGAACCCACCGCACGCAGGACACGCCACTGGGCTGGGAGCACCTCAGGGAGGGACGTGACCCGTGGGCCGTGCCCATGACACATCCTCCTCATCCCACAGGTAGCCGGCGGGTCCCGCCGCAGCTCTGCAGTTCGGTCTGTTGCAATGTCGTACTGCAGAAGCTACTACTCGCTGACTGAAGATGAAGACTGCTCTCACAGGGGAATCGTTTTGGGGGAAACAAGAAGCAATGCAGAACCCATCAGAAAATGAAGAATATGAGCCATATTACAGTGAAAGAATAATTTTTCCCTAATTAGCAGGAAGCTCTCCATCCTACCTTCTGGAGTGGTTTAAGTACCAGACTAATCATACAGCTGCAGAAATACCATCACTTCATTTACATGCTCGTATATTCAATTTACATGTTGTCTGGTGCCACTTTGAAAATTAAAAATCACCATGAAAAACAGTAATAGAGTTCCTCTAATAGCATTATACAATGAAGTCCAAGCCTCTGACCTTGGCAAGTACTCCCTGTTTACATACGAGATTCTGCTCTGATCTTCAGGCGCCTCTGCAGCATATTCAGAGCACCAAAAGGTCACAGCCAGTCCTGTTTGGTGGAATATCAGGACCAGGAATATCAGGACCAGGAATATCAGGACCAGGAATATCAGGACCAGGAATATCAGGACCAGGAATATCAGGACCAGGAATATCAGGACCAGGAATATCAGGACCAGGAATATCAGGACCAGGAATATCAGGACCAGGAATATCAGGACCAGGAATATCAGGACCAGGAATATCAGGACCAGGAATATCAGGACCAGGAATATCAGGACCAGGAATATCAGGTGTCTTAATGAATAAGATATAACTGGAAACAAAGAATGGAGATAAGAATAGGTCAGAAGTTGATTTTGAGATGTGATGAGCTTCGACACCCCATGAGATGACAACAGCCCCAAAAGGACAGAAACAAACATAAAGTATTTCTGCATTTTATTTGCAAAGAGGCAATAAAATCATTACATTTGTAGATCACACACTTCTAGATTGGTTTTAAGTTGGATTTTCGGCCTTGTGTAGTCAGGTTTTTGTAACATTTTTACCAAAACACTTTTAGCGTTATGAGTAGAGACTTTGCCCGATAGAGTTCACTAATACAGGTTGTTCATTTCCTACTGCAACGGCGGCATTTTGTGTGAAAGCACATAAGAAGTAAAAAGATGTAGCAAGAGTAGTTTATTGTGGTGACCAGTTGGAGAAAGTAGGTAAAATTTAAAAAAAAAAAACCAAAACACAAAACCCGATGAGGAGCAAGACAATCCATCGATCAACAGAAAAAAAATACTTTGGTAAAAATGTTACAAAACCCTGACTACAGAGGGACAAAAATTGAACTTAAAACCAATCCAGAAGTGTGTGATTTGCAAATTAAATGTTTCTATTGCCTCTTTGCAGTTTGCCACATAAAAGTTTAAAGTTAGCAACCAAGACTGACTCCTGTAACAGCATTTTCTTCTCCCTTCCCCTGCTAATACATGCATTTGCCTTATTGCTTTAGTACCAAGTACATAAAGTCACATCAACTGAAATACACATGCCACTGCAATAAAATGGAGCAAGAAAATGTAATTCAGCTTTATTGAAAAGTCTTTTATTCTGCCCAAGAACAACAAAAAAATGTGTTCTTGCACATACAAACAGCAAAGCTATGAAAAGCCACTGGGGTCTCTCTCTCCATTTAACGAGGTAAGTTTTAAGTGTCAAGCACCTTGCTAAGAAAGATTTGAAAATACAGAGTAATTGTAACATGAGCATCACACCCTGTAATCGCTGTTTCATGCATCTGAACGGAAGCATGTAGAAGTCCATGTGATACCCACGACAATCAAGAGTTCACTGCAGTTCACTGCCAGGACCTTCTAAAATGTTTCTGGTTTCTGTAATCCTGTGTAAATCAAGGGACACAGACCACGCGGGAGCAGGTCAAATAGCACGCCTGAGCTTTGAAGAGATATAGAAAACCACGTCCTGAAAAATCCAGAGAATTTTGGATGATGAAGCTGCTCCAGACATGTGACTGATAGCTCGTGGCACCACCAAGCTGTATCACACTTTGTCAAGAAACTGGTGTGACGTTTAACCCCTGGTCACGTGCATCTGTACGCAGGATCTTCCCAAGGTGAGGAGAGGCTGCTAGAATTCATCTTTTCTTCTAACTAATACACAGGACACGTTCACTCCTTGGAGCGGAGCAGCATCCAGTAGGTTTCCAAGTCCAGTGCCACCCAAGCATTATTACCCCTACGCCAACTGGTGTTTATTGGCAACACACGTTTACTAGCAGTTCCCCCATGTTTTGGAAACTGCAGAATGAGGGTCATGATCTACAAATGTAATTGCCCCTTAACAGCCACAAAAATACTTATTCCATTACTTCATTAAGCTCGTTACTATTCAAAGCAGCAGAACTTGTTAATTATACTTTACGTACGATTTTGTACTGGTAGGATGTTCAAGTACCTCAGGGAGTCAGACAACCAAATCTTAACTGTTTTCTTGAATAGGTTGTTCTGAAGTGGGGACTTTGTTCGATGTCTGCATGTCATAAAGTACTAATTCACAACCCCTCACCCTGGTAAAACTCACGTGATTAAAAAGAAAGAAAATACCACTCGTCTCTTCAGGGGAAATAACTGCCTCAGTACATTTAACAGCTGCGTTGGTAATGACAACTTCTGGAGAAAACAGAATAGGACAATTTTTTTTTTTTAAACCACAACACAAAACCCCCTCTCGACCATCACCTAAATTGCCTACATGCATAAGCAAACCTTCTTCTTCACCCCAAAACAGGCTACACCAAGGCATTTTCGTGATCACGTATTTCACAATGCTTTAGAAAGATTCCAGAAACTGAACATACACCTGGCATAATTTTGAGTTTCATTAAAATACTTGTATCCTCTCAGAGTAGCTGGAGCATCACGGGGTCTGTCAACTGCACACGTTGCCTGCAGACACCCAGCGCCCGGAGAACGCACAACAGGGCTGCGCGTGGAGCAAGGGATGCTGCCTCCCCTGGGCTGGGGATCAAGCCTGGGAGAATCATGCTGGGGTGGGAGGGAGGGACGAGACCAAAGAATTACCTCTGTAATCATCAATTATTGTTGGAGATAGAGAGAGGAGAAAAATATTAACAGTGTGAAGTGAACGTTACTCAAAGCACACAAAGAATCGGGGTGATTTGTCACTCCAGAAGA
>NW_010427264.1:48786-49605 GCF_000710305.1 Buceros rhinoceros silvestris | reverse complement strand
TTCCGTTGTGTCAGGCTGGTGTTACAGGGAAAACATGTAATTTCACAGCAACCTCTATAAAATCTCTTAACGCTGTGACACACCACTGAACTTCCATTTTACAGTACGACATTTATCTGTCTGAAGGTAACAGTACAGCGGGTCACACACACACACACACACACAGAGTATTTTCCAAACCGCACTTCAGCAAGAGGGGCAGCTCCAGCCCGATGAGTTCCTTCTGCAGCCCAGGAGCGCCCCCGGGCTAAGACCCAGCCCTGCTGCCTGCAGCCACCCCAGCCCTGGCCATTCCGTGCCCTAAGGGCTCTAGGACCCTCCTCAAGGCCCTTTATCTTCACAACCCAAAGCACTACTTCAGACATCTTTGAGATGTTCAGTGTGAAATCCTGCTCCCGTCTCTGTTCACATTACATTCATCTCACTCAAAGCCCATCTGAGTCTGTTTCTCATACCCATAGAAATGTTCTAATAAAACGCAGCTATTTTCTGCATAAAGCAAGCGGCTCAGGGAAGAGACCCTGCAGGTAATCCCCACCGCACAAAACGCAGATCATCTCACGAGTGAGTCGTGCAGAGATCAACAGGCTGCTGGAGCCAGTTACAGTGAACCAAAAGCACCAAAAACGTACTGATAAACTCAAACTCTTCACTGCCTATTAAAATAAAAAATTGTAATAGGAAAGAATTAAATGATCATCAATTAAACAAGAGTTAATTCATACAATAAAGTCAGTGTTATATAAACAATAGGAAAAGCTAAAAAGAATTTGGCTCGGATGTATCAGTAGGGTGAAGGTGAGATGGAAGCAGGGAAAG
>NW_010427264.1:41198-48651 GCF_000710305.1 Buceros rhinoceros silvestris | reverse complement strand
AGAGACTGAAGAGTCTGCAGTAACGAGGGAGAGAGATGGACAGAGAGAAGAGATGCTTTTGTGGGCTGTGTGGAACAGAAGGGAGAGAGGAGACAGCAGAATGAAAAAAGCAGCAGAGGAATGCTAACAGCATAAAAACTGAGTCAACATCTGATGGACGAGGAATTTTTTTTTTTAAAAACACACTTTGCATTGGTAAAAAAGCACTGACAGAACTGGAGAAACAGAGTTGTAAGGGAAATGCCTGTTCTGAAGGAAAGATGTTCTCCAATAAATATTTCAAAGAAGATATACCTCCCATAAATTCCTATTACGTGGGAATTATCACTGAACTCATGGCAAACAGCAGCGAACAAAGAGCCCAAGCAATCTAAGAAACACCTCAGGAGAGAAGGATGTTTGCTCAAGGAAATTATCCTATGGCCAAGTTCTCAGATACATCACAGATTTCGCTCCCCTAAAGCTTTCCTAAAACTAACACCAAGAACATCCTGATGGTCTACAAAGCATCTCCATCACTAACGGCTCGTGACCATGAAACAAGTCTAGTGTTGAAGACAACCAGGCTATTAACATTTTAATAAACCTATTAAAGTTTTAATGAACAGAAGACTAAGTGCTTCACCAGATCTAGGTCTACTTACCAAAGTTTTGTTTATTAAATAAGAGGCTGAGTTTCTAAGACGACTTTCCTCAGTAAATAAATCAATGAAAATCATCCTAGAACAGTTCATTTTTGAAGCACTAGGAACACGCTGATGACAACAGCATTTTTCTTCTGCCACCAACTTCTCTTTCTCTTCCCAAAGACATTCCTTAAAGAAATGGACAGATTCTCCCACAAATATTACAAATATAGATGGGTTGTCACCAGAAAGTATTGCTAGGATACGGGTAACCAGGATCTGCCACCTCCTCCATCTCACTTGGTATGGAGCACCTGGCAAAAAGCCCCACTGCTTTGATCAGGGCCATATGGACTAGAACAGATGCGACGATGACAAATCAGAGACAGAGCAGATGAGGAAGTGTCCTATCCACAGATGTCTTAGCACAGCTGCTGCTGTGCGCGTAGAAACACACCGACTTGTTAGTCAGCATAAAACTCCAATATTCACAGACCTTCACATTGTTTATAATCCCCATCTCAAAATACGCATCCTACCTGGTTAGGCGAAGCAACACAAAATGCACAAGTTCATACAGAGCTGAAGGAATGTCGTTAATGCCATCACAGCTAATTAAAACGATGGCTGCTGGAGAAAACCATTCCATCTTTATAGAGCTGCCCCAGCTCTCCAGACCAAGCCCCCCAGCTTCCATAGCCTATGGACCACCTCCTCAAGGATCGGGCTCTCCAAAGCTCTGCAACGCTAAGACTGCCTTTCTTGATGCATTTGAAACACTGAAGTACGTTTATATGTTTGCATCTGTCCCTCTACCACCAGCTTTGCAGCCAGCAGGTGAGCGCAGTGGACGAGCCATGTCCCCATCCACGAGCCACTTGCCTAGAAGAGGGCAAACCTTAACCCAGGACCTACCCTGCCAAAATCAGCTCTGCCATTTTCTTCTCCAAAATCAGCCAGGTTTTATCTTAAGCTCCAGATGCTCTTCACTATTAACTTGACGTGTGGGGGATTCTGAAGTCCTAACTCTAAAGGATTTTTTTTGTTTGTTTTTATTTTAATAATTCTCCAGTATACTGTTTTCCAACCTCAAAGATACATCACACATCAACTGTTTAGATAAAGCAAGTACAAGGAAACTTATAAATAGGCAACTTCATGGAAGTGATTTCTACTTGAACTAAGCTGTACAGGGGATAAAGTGCAAGGACAGCAATTAATACTGTATCAAGAACAGTATTTATAGAGGAATTTAAAATCTAGTTTTATTATTGAAGTTAGTGGTAGATGAAAAATGCAGAGACAGAAATAAAAGTAACACATTTTCATGGTAGCACATTTACCTCCTTCATGGAGAGGAAGAACAGTTATTTTACTGTATTAACTATTCACATCACAATTTTAAGGAAGAGGTAAGTGAATTTTCACATCCAACAAATAAAATAACTCAGGCTTTGAATCCTGAATATAGCATATGGTACTAACATTAATTGCTTCTGTGATGTTCAAATCTAACATTTGTGAAACAGGGATATAATACGCTCTTCTGCAGGTGCTCCACTACAACTGCAGCAGTTTCTCGCTGAGTACAAAGATATTGCCATAGCATAAAACAGATTCTGGAAAATTGCTGCAAACATTGATGACTATAAATCTCTTCGGTTACTCGCTAGGATTAGACTACATTAACAGGCTCAGGAGGACAGGAGAGATAAGAAAAATGATCTATTTCTATCCAGGCAGTGTACAGCAATGCTGAAGTTGTAGCTTAATGGATGTTCAGGAGCACATCAAAGCAAACCAGAATAGATTTTGTTCATTTCCTTTACAGTAGCCCAAAGTGGCTAAAGCAGATGGTCTGCAGTTACTTTCCTGTTACAGACTTCAGGGAACAGGGATGCAGCGAAATGCAGCTCCTGCCACAATGTCATTTGCAGCTGACAAGAAAAACCAGTATTTTCCATTGCAGACAAGGCAGAAAAAATAAATGAAAAAACCCATGTCATTGCAATGCTGACAGTGGACATGTTTAAAACAATTCGCCAGGTTCAAATGAAAAGGCAAAAATGAAGAATGTAACTTTATCTCTAGGAGACAGGACAGTGTGCAGTCCAAGCAGCAGAACCATTTCCCGAATGCTGAAGATGAAACCCAAATGATAGAAAGTTTCCCATGAAGTCCTATCTCCAACCTGCGCACAAGCATGAGTTCTGAAAATTATTTAATCAAAAGCTAAAACCCACTGCAAAATCTAATTCAGAGTTCCTGTGCAAACATACCACACTGCAGTTCCTAATAAAATAAAAAGAATATACCGAGGTTGCAAATTCAATTATTTGGTGTCAGAAAATGCAGTATTAAGGTCATCCAAGATCACAGATACTGGCCAAGAAAAAACTCCCAAGCACCAAGCAATAAGACTTCAGCACCGACATCTTCGATGGGAACATGCATCAGCCCCTGCTGGCTGGGGACACACTGCAGCTAGGAAAGGCACCAAGGGACATTTGCGCTGCCACCAGGAGAGAAGCCACCAGGAAGGGTTCGAACACGGGTGCCAGAAAGCAGCCACCCAGACCAAAACCCCCAGAGCCAGGGAGCTCCAACCCCAAGACCATGGTTTCTCACAGGATGCTTTAGGTCGAGATGCAGTTCCCACGTGCTTCTGTCACTCCTCACAGCACCTCAGTCCTGTCCCCTCTCCCCAGCAGCTTCCCCTTCAATTCTCGCTTTGCCACCAATTCCAGCCTCCTCAAGTCTTATCAACCCTCAGGCTCAGCACATTCCTCAATTTTTCTTAAAACTCCTTTATCCTCAGTCTCATAAAACTCATTCCACCAAGCCCTCACCCCTCGTGACGTTAATCACAATCAAACTCCTCCAGCTCCTCCCTTTCCTTTTCACCCAGGTGGATTTCAGAGCTTTATGCTGCTGGGATGTGAACACAAGAACGAGTGGCTCATCTCAGCAGCAATGCCAGACTCCACTAGGGGAGTGGTTCAGAGAAATACCACAAACAAAGACAGGGCAGCGAGGAAGAGTCTGGGCATAGCCCCATGGCAAGACTCCACATGCAGAGGAAGACTAAGACAGGGACTTTCTTGCCCGTATCTAAGGTAGAAGGGAAGGGGATGGTGCAGTGAAGCACTGAAGCTTCAGGGAGCAGAATCTGACAGAGGTGTTTCTTAAACAGCAATGACTAGAAGTCAGTTCAGCCACAAGAGCCTAAAGGCCACCCGGTCTCATTTCAGAGCTGCTCAGTACAGCGAGTTGAGGATTCGTACCAGAGCTTCCTGCTATCAGAGCAGCCAGTTTGTCGGCTCTGGAAACCTCTCCTCTCCTCGAGTGCTGCTGAGTACATTCAATTAGTTTGAGAGTCTGAATGTTCAGTGGAAGGCGTCAAATTATTTTGCAGGCATCAAGTGCATGGCGGCTCTTGCTGAGCACTGACTCTGTGCTCCTTGGTAGGATGCTTAAGGAAACTTGATGAGCAGTTACTACTTGTAATTGCTTCAGCAGGTACAGCAAGACTCGCTGGACGTGATTTACACCGGCGGAAGCATATTGGGGGAGTAAACACTCTTGCAACGTGCAAAGGTGATGCTCGCAGCAGCACGCTGCCCACCTGCCTATCCATCGCCTTTTCACCGGAGTTTCTCCTGGTATCATTTCTGAGGTAGGACGAACTCAAAGGCTGGAGCCAGCTAAACTCCAGTTAGAATTAAAACTCCAGACAGTTCAGAAGCAGCAATAAGTTCTTGCAAACCATTTAATATAAAGGTTACTGAGTAAAATCGTATGGTGATATCCAGGAGATAAAACCAGATTATCTAACAGTGCCTTCAGATCTTTCATCTTACAAAGACCTAAATAACCCACGGCATAATTATTTTCTCCAGTCTGAGGTACTGTAAACACCACCTTTTATCCTACTGAGAATGGCTCTGTTCCTAAACACATGCTAATCAGCCTGACTGGAACTACAGACAAAGTCACCCACTGCAATTAAACCAAAATTTCATTTGCTCTGCTGCACATCTATCTCTGCCCTTCATATCCCCTATAAAATCAAAAGGCCCTTTTCAGTGCATGTGCCAGAGCTTCAGTCTGGTTACAAACCCTCTCTTCCAATACTAATCGCTGCTCTGACCCAGATGTACTAGGGAGACATTTAAAACACAAGCAGCATAATTCCCATGCAGATAACAAATCCCGTGGTTTGGTTTACAAAAGCAGGAGCAAAAATCATTACACAATTAAACAGATGATAAAATTGCATTTGGTCTTGCTCGGAATGAATTGGCATCTGATACTGCATTGTCTGGAGGAAGAACAGGAGACCCTTGCAAGCATGGCGTGGAATAAATTAAATTCATTACACAAAGCAATGATTTGTGATAAGAACTCGCTCTGTCTTGATCTGCTTGGACACCTTATACAGTGACAAATCAATGCAATTCAGGGTGTGTGGCAGACAAGGACCATGGTGTGGCCAAGTGTCTTGCTCTCAACTGAAAGCAGTTGCCAGGTTCAGCTGCCCTTTTCCAGCCTCCAGACCGACACGGTCTCCTCACAGACACTGGGAAGAGAGAAATAGATCCCACCCTTGCCATGGAGTCAGTAAATACTGGAGCATTGGTTCTACAGTTTAGACACAAAACTCAGACTGGAATGTCTAGATATTTTTTTCAAGAAAGGAGGATTTATTGTGAGGCAAAAAGGTTTCTAAAAGAAACAACGTAGTAATTCCACTGGATGCCCATCAGAGGAGAAAACAAAATACAGGATGGATGAGGCAGAACTGGCTTAAAGGGAGGCTATAATTACTTTTAAATGAAAGCAAACAAGTGTTCTACACAAAGATGAAAGGAGAAGTAAGAGTAGCCCATTAAGATAAGTGATGAAATAACTAAGGAGAAAAATGCTAGATTTTGTTAAGAAAAAAACTGAACCACCAAGAAAATTCTGATTGTATTAAACCAGAAAGAGAAAGGTATTAAGAAATCAGAGGCTCCGAAAGGCTGAATACAAAGGAGTGTGAGCTATCAGTAAGGAAATGCAAAACAACTGTTATTATCAAATTATTAATAATCAAAAGCATCGTATAGCACACTTATTTGGTACTCAGGGAGTGAGTGATAAAGCCTAAGAAATCACGAACAAGAGTTCAGAGAGCAGATGAGAAGCTGTGGCAGTGAGGAATCAGTCTCTAACCCAAGAACCCAATAAATCACTGACTCATTTGACTGTTTAACTTCATTACTGGGCAAAACACCAGCACATGCAGCAGAAGCAATCGATACAAAAGCACTAGGAAAATACAAATCATTGGACATTGCAATGACGATTAGTTCATAAAGATAATCTGCCCTCAACGACACGACAGCTGCCGCCTTGCGTGCTGGGCTTCGGAATAGATGTCCCCAGACACCAGTTTCAGCCCATTACCTACAAGCTCTTGTTCCTCACAGGGCTACGCACACCGCCTCAAAGCACTGAGAGAACGCAAACACTGAGATGAAGTTGAGGGGGGAGGGGGGGGGTTGTTTGTTTTCTGAAATGAAATTTACATTTTCTTGTAAACGACCAATTTTTGTCTATGGACAAAACACTGACTAAAACTCAAGTATTCAGTTATACCCACGTCATTAACATTTAATGGAGGTTTAGGTGGTTCTGAGTAAGGAGGGTTTGACTTGGTTATTGCCATGGTAAGAGATATTTGAAAAAAACCTGTATAACCTTTTTAATAAGAGCTACTAAAATAAAAGTGCTAAGGAACCAACTGAAGGCACTTAACATTCAAGTGGTAAAGAGGGCTGGCACCTAACTGGTGAGTTCATCTTTCCAGTTTGCTCCATCCCTCAAAAGCGAGTGCAAACAGATTACCCAGAGCACTTCCCCCTTTGCTTTTTGCAGCAAGAGAGTGAGAACAGAAAATGCAAGGATCATTTGAGCACAATAACTTCCTTGGAAGAGAAGGGAAGGAGACAAGATCTTCAGAGTAACAGAGTCCGACCGCCTCTGCAGGAATGGCATCCCACTTAAATGAAAGCAAAATTACGTGGAAGACTGTTAGTTTATGGCAAGGTTAAAGAGATGACAGCTGTGGCAGGCGGCGGTAACCCTTTAATATGCCATGATGTACCAATGTGCACATCCTTCAGCGGATGAATAAGTGCGGCTGAACAAGGGATTACAGCTGAGCAACTGCACGGATTAGTAAATTCAGCATCAGACCATTCACCAACAGAAGCTGCAGGAGTGGAGGAAAACAACTGCCCAGAACTACCCCTCTGCTTTATGAAACCAAATCCAACCCCAGTGATGCTGAAGAGAGTTTCCTAGATTGAGACGTGTCATCATCACGGCTTGGCTTCGCGAACGAAGATCTGGGAAGGGCTTTTCCCACGCTCACTGCAAGCGATGAGCGCACCCTTCAAGCCTGCGCGGTGGATTTTTTAGGTGAGGCACAGCGTGCGCAGACCTGCCTCCACCCTTTACACCTGAGGTTCATCTGCCAGGGCCTAGCGAGCTTGGACAGTGACAGCGAAGTCCTCGGGTCGTAGGTTTGGTTAGAGCATCCTTCTCTGAGATGATGGAGCCTTACAGGGCTAAACGAGCTCCATCTGCCCGGGTCTGGAGTCAGAGTTGTCCTTCTCCTAGGATGGCTGCCTGAAGGCTAGTGAGCCCATCCTGCCTGTGGACACACTGTGTCTGACCCTTCAGCTGAGACCTGTCTGGCCTGGGAGACCCCACCGGAGGCACACGCCACCACCAGCACAGCTCTCAACCTCACAAGGGCACACAAGCTCCTTCCCCACGGC
>NW_010427264.1:26690-41161 GCF_000710305.1 Buceros rhinoceros silvestris | reverse complement strand
GTGAAAGAGTCGCTGCTCTACCTCCGGACACCACAGACCGGGGCAGGGGGCAGCCGGGGCCTGCCAAGAACGGGAGTCCTGGAGGGTACTGAGACATGTACACAAGGAGAAAAACCCAAAACACAGCGGGACCTCAGGTCTTGTGGTTGGTATCTAAGCAGAAGGGTGATGCGACAGATGCTCTCTGGGCAGACCGATCTCCAGCCTAAGCCAAATTGCTCCACGTAGGGTGATGTAACCCTCAAAAGTGTATCGTTAACTACAGTTTAATAAAAAGCCACGGGCTGAAAAAAATACAGTTTCATAAAAAAGAAAGATATCTCGCTGCACAGGGCTGAGAGGGGTAATAACAGCAAAATAAAAAACAGGGACTGCCTCTCTTCTAAGCAGGGAGAATCTCCTTGGTTATTAAATGAGACGCCCCACAACTCACCGCCTGGGCTCTGCCACTACTAGAAACACTGAGGTAAATACACGATCAATACAAAAACAGAGGCAGAAGCAGGGCGGTGTACTAGGAGTAGTTCTGCGCACGCTGCAGCTACAGGTTACTTACAGTTAATGTTTACTCGCTATTTACATATTCATGGCATGTTTATGTAATTCAGTACCTCACACGACAACTGCGCTTGTTACACGCCTTTTAGCAACACCGTTTTTTTGTGTCAGAACTTGTTACTTTCTGCAAAATGCCTCCAGAATTATTAAGTATTTATTTCAGTTTGAGGAAGCTCCAAATCCCACAGTTTTATTAGCCGTGAAGGGTGAAGTACGACGCAGATAACATAAACAGATGTGTTTATGTTGACTGAAATGGGTTTTATGTCTGATTTTGTAAGTTGTAGAACTACAGTTGAGAGATCAAAGCATGAAATTACGACTGAACGTTCCTATCAACTTCAATGGGCTTTCGATCGGGCCCTGAATGCAGTATTAAAGTAATGTAGATGGTTTTAAGTATTATCTTAATATTATCTGTAGTATGCTAAATGGCCCCGATAGGGTTATTCTGACAAACAGGGATGAAATTCATTCCCTAGCAATGACTTGCTTTGATTTTTCAGTGAATATAAGCTCTGTTTTCCAAACTCAGTCACATCCCAGTGGTTTAAGAACAGACCTGAAGTTAAAAAATCCCAAGGAAAGTCACCTCTTTAATAAAAAATATAAATAAGATCTGCAAGAATTAAAATGAAAACATTTTTTGTTTGGAGCTTTACCAGGCTGGGCAGGGGGGAGGGTATACTCATCAGGTATATTCTGTGATTGAAAGAATGGAACACCCAGGTAAACCTCTTCTTGCCCCCAGCTTTCTCTTAAGAGATTCCAAGGAGCAAAATCACAGCACGTTAAGAAGTATCTTCACAGAAAGCAGCACTTTTAAGTTAAACCATAATGTCTAGGGTCATTAAGTCTCTATTTTTGGCTGAGCATGTAGGTTGGCCTTCAACTTTTTGACAGTTTGCCCAGACAACCTACTAAAACATGAAACTTCTAGCCTTCATGAAAAAATTACATTAAAACCGATGTAATAAACAGCTTTGGGTTAAAAAAAAATGGTTTTAACTCTCTCCCCCTGAAGTATTTTTTCCCCTATTTCCTACACCAGAAAGTCTCTGCACTCTCTCCTCATCATACTCCCTCCTTCACAAGCTATTCATGCACAAGCTATGAAAGATAGTAAGAGACAAGCAGATTTACATCAAAAAGCCTGATAAGGTTGCTATGGGAATAAGACAAAACCTGTTACTTAATCCAACATAAAAAGGATGAGAACTGGCGAGAACTCAAATGGAATTGAAACTGTCACCCCAGCCAATAAGGTTATCATCTGCAACAACTGCTTTTTCTCCCTCATTTACTCTATGCTTTTATGTAATTTCATTTTCTCTTCAGATTCTATTTAGAAAATGTAATAATTCAAGTTAAGATCCAGAAAACTTTAAAAAAAGAATTAGAAGTAATATTTTCTGCTCACTGCTGTCACTTGGAAACTTATCTCGTAAAGTCTTCAAAAGTCCACTCCGCATCAATTCTATGGACGCAGATCCAGAACTTGAGATGAATCTTTAGATTTTGTATATAAAACACATATTAAAAAAAAATAGATTCAGCCATGTAATTTTCTTTAAGCTACAGTCTGTGCTCTGCAATAAAGTTTTGCATAGGCTAGTAAGCAAATTCAGGGTTTTTTCCCACAGCTGCAATCAAAGGTAATTCTTATCAATTTTGAAGGCAGAAAGAACTGTCACACCTCCACCTTCCCCTAAAAAGTCAAAGCACCATTAGTGTCAGTAGTTTATCTCAAAAACCACTGCCTCTTATCAGAGCTTGCTGGAATTGCTTCCCAGCTAGCACAAAACCATGGAAGGAATGAATCTGTCCCATCTTTAAGCTGCTGATACAGGATAAATGTTTCTTCACATTTTGAAAGATGCAGGGAAAATGTCTTTCCTTCTACTACGTATCCCCAGAGCTGCCTGGACTCATTACACACCACACCATGCGATGTCCCTACACCACGAACCTTAAAAATCAGAAACAGGATGAAACCTTCAAAGTCCCAATTCATCAAGTCTCTACCAATGGATGATCTGTGGCAACACAGAGACCAGACAGTTATCTGCAATGAACTAGCGAAAAAATTTCCAGAACATACAGCAGAGCTTTTCAAGACTGGTTCTCATTTGCGCTTTCTTCTTCCAAGCTACGCAAAGGCCTTCTAAAAGTGACCACGGGGCAGACTGGAAGCTCCTTTAAGATGCTATTGCATTATTCATGCTGGAGTACATTCCCATCAGCATCCCATGTACTACGGCTGTTAGGGTCACAATTTCCCTGTTATCTTCAGAATCACAGAAATGGCCAATCGGTTCCAAAAGCAATACCTCTACCTGCCACCTCTGCAGCATGGGAGGATCCTTAACTCAATCTAACACCAAACTATTTCACACCAATAAAGAAAATCCTCAGACTTATAAATAGCTGCATGAGGAACCAGGACAAAACAGATGTGAATTATCCTTGACTATGCTGGTTTTAATTCAGGTTTATAAACATTCTGAAGCTCTCATCACACAACCAAAGGCAAATGAACACTACATTCTTTTTTGCAGTCCTTTGCCTCCTGTTGCAGAGCACCCCAAGGCGCACTGGATTATTTGCAAAGTATACGCCTTTTGTTTCAAATGCTTCTGACTTTGTTAAAAGGCTCCTAAAAACTTGACAAGTCATAACTGTTTGCTTCATCCGACAAGGAAAAAACATCATGCTCCATTAGACAGCTATATTTTAATACTCTGTTTACAGTTACGGAAATTTGGTTCATTTTAGCATCAGTAAGTTCTGATTGTGCTAATCAGAAAAGAATATAAATGAGCTTTTATTTGCTTAGGTTTTCAAACATGTCTACGGCCGAGGTTAAGCTTTTGCTTTACAACCTTGTGTTATTTTTCTACTGAAAACTCCCTGTGAACATTGCGTTCTGATCCCTCATAAATAGTGATCCCTGAAATCTCATCACTGATATGCACAGGCTGTGCTGGAAAAGTTAAAGGCTAATATTATCCCATTAGTTATTAAACAAGAAGCTGAAAGGTTAATTATGGCAAGAACACAGCTTCGGTTCAAGTGGCCAGCAGCAGCATATTTAAAATTACCAAAAATTAAAAATCTAAAGCATTCATTCTGAACATAATCATTAAGAACAACAACAAACATCAGAACAGTTTCTTCTGGAAGGCTTTTTTAATTATAAAAAGTATTATATTCTCAGTTCTGTTGTTTTCCTGAACATCTGCCAAATTATTCATCTTCAGATTTCAACCGCCGTGTACCTCCCCTGGATAACTGCCACTCACAACCACTTTCATATGATTTTTTTTTTTCCCCTCAGTCTCCTGAGCTTCCCCAGGTACTGGTACAGCTCATGTTCTGCACAGCTAACGTCTACCAGAGTACTTTTCCCTTGCGTTTTCCCACCCTGATGTCTTTCACCTTTCTACTCGCACAGAAAAAGGCTGCCCCCCTGCCTACCTTGGTATTCTATAGCTTGACTCACCAGCAGAGCAGAGCTCCAGCCTTCATAAAGCAACAAGCACCACTAGATCCGATTTTGTAGGTAAGAAATAGAACATGAAAGGTAGTACCCAAGACCCTGGGAATTATCACACTGGATGAGATTACTCATTCATCTTGGTCATCATTTATTCTTCAGCAACAGTCAACAACAGACACTTCAGAAGGTAGTTTAATCAATGAAGACGCTGATCAGCAAACCCGAGAAGCTTCTGTCTAGCTGCTATCAAAAGGCAGGAGAAACAATAGGTCTGCTCTTCAATAGGATGGCTGTTCAGGTAATGAGTGAAGGCTTTATCTTCATTTCATTACACAAACCAGCAGAAGAAAGGCAAAACAGCCAAGCTCTGAGCTTTTATCTCTGCAGCAGGGACAGCTGGGCAAGTAAAGAAGAATAACTTTAATAGCTGCTGCCAGGGGACAGGGAAGAAGAGATAAACTGGTGCTTCAAGAGAGAAGAAAGGAGGATCTCAGCTTTCAGAGGGTGGATGACACAGATCCTTGTGTCCCCTGTATCAGGATGGGATGGGAAGAAAGCGTTGCCTGATGTTGGGGTGGAAGCAACCTATCAGCCAAAAACCAGCTGTGGAGAGGCTCCTGTCCTACCCTCATCACATGGCAGACCGGCTACCTGCAAAGGAACAGCTACGTACCTTCAAAAGCTACTTTCTCAGAGACAGGAGACCAAAGTCACACAATAAGCAGCCATATACTAAATTCCTGGCCATGATCTACCTCCCAAGAAACTCAAACAGGAGGTACTGGGAGTTATCGCCATTCTTATTAAATAAATATTTAGACTGTAGATTTGAGAAAGTATTCTGTTAGGGCTTACTATTAAATTCACCCAAGCTCCATAACCTTCTAAATATATATATACACACTGGAATTTATTGCTATATTCTACCATACTTTAAACTGAACTAGGCAGAATAACCATATAAATACAGATGTGCAGCCTTCACACTCAGTAATATTTGCAGTAACAAGACATTACTGCACAATAAAGCACTTGAAAATTTCTTGATAATTCATGTAAAAATTAGAATTGCCACTAGCCAAAACTTCCCCATTCAAATGCCAAAGTCTATCTTCATTGATTAAACTCATCACAAAGGTAGCCTTTGACTTGTAGAAATGAAGCATAGTTGTTTGGAAGCGAGGATCCAGCTTTAAGGTTAGACGGTAACTGTAGCAAGATGTAGGTGCTTTTCAAGAGAAGGTTTTCTTCAGCTTGGAAGACAAAGCAGGAACTGCGAGATTCTTCAGAGATCTCTCTTCAGAAACAGTTTTAATATCACAGCAATTTTCCACGCTTAAGGAATTAAATATTGCGACTGGTAAGAGCTCTTTCAAATAGAGACTCCTGTAAATCCTCTGAACCTGGAGAAAGTCCATTAAGTCATGACAGTCTTTTCATTGACTTGGACCTCCCCAGGTTTATATATAGCTAAAAAGAAAACACTCAGGGGATCCTGATGAAGGTGGCTCTATTTATTCCCTCACTTAATTCCAAGTGAGCATATTAGCATCGTGCTCCATTGCTGCTCATCTTGTTACTGCAATATTGATGAAGAACGAAACCAAGCTCTAAAAAGCCTTTCCAGAAACGAGTGTGCTCCACTGATAGGCTGAGAACAGAAGAGCTTGCGATGCTACGGCAGTAGCGTACAAGACAACGCTAGCTGTATTAAGAGCAAGAGTTGCAGCAGGAAGGCAGAGGCAAGATTCACACTGGTTCATAGCAAGAGGTGAAACTGGGTCTCCAGTAATCTACCACCACCTGTCAGTTTACTAGCAAAAGACACTTGAGCAGGGCAAGCTTTTTGCCTCCCAGAGCTCACACACGAGGCTGCTTGCTGTGTCCCTTGTTCCCCATAGTACATCGGGTTTAAGTGCAAAAGGGTATCTACAATAGGTGTCTCCTCAGATTCACAGCAGCAGTTGTGTTCTGACATCGCACCTATGTGAAGCGCCCATGATATCCAACAATTCATAGAAAAGCAAAACTCTTAAGACTGGTTCCTCATCTCGTAACTAATTCAACAAGCAAACAGATTTCTATCAGTGTAGCGTTAGCATTACACAAGCAGCTCAAGCTTAACGCTTTTGACAGTCACTATTGGAAAAAGATGCATTTTAACATGATGACTACACATGTATAAAATACAAAAAGCGTATTACTATTAATATGCAAAACCATTAGGCATTAAAATCCAGCCTGGCTCTATCTGAATCCTGTAATTCTTAATGAAAACTGAATTTTAACGAGAGCAATGTCAGAGCAGTAAATGATGATAGCTATTTATTTTTTTCTACTAATGGATTCTCATCCATACAGAAACTCCTGAATGAAGATTAAATCAAAATTACTGCAAGTTTCTAAGAACTGTATCTGTTTTGCACAGCGGAAGGTATTGCTGGAATTCTGCCAATGTCCAAGAAACCTACAGTAAGAATTACACATTTATGACCGCAAATATACTCCTACATGGGATTCATTTCAATACAAGAATTCATCAGAAACACAAGTTATTTCCTCACCTACTTTAAATCAACCACATCCTGATGTCTGGTCCAACCCTTGTTTTTGAGAAATACTGAAGCAAGACGCTCTTTGTGCCTTCAAAAGATGTTTAGCCTCCAGGAAATAGCATCTGGCTACATAAGGACATGCCAAGAGGAAGATCACAGATGCGCCCATGGACACTGGGTGAGAGACTGAGCCCTTAGACAGCACTTATGAAAGCAACATAGCACAGATATGACAAAAATTGAAGCCCCCAGTGATACTGGATGCTAGAATGATCAGAAATACTGTTATCTCACTGATCTTACAGGATCTTGGTATTTGGAAACCAGGTCAAGTGCAGTGATATTAAAAAGTGGACCCATATCACACTGCTTTCAATAGGATTTCTTTTTGCCTCACCAAATCAATACGGGAGAGAAGATGTAGGGTGAAAACAGGAACCTGACCGAGATTCTCTGCACATTCCCAAGCAAGCAAATCACCCATCACCTCCTAAAATGGTTTTCCAGGTGTGGAGAGCCAAGCTTTGCCTCTGAAGTGGATATTTCTGCTGTGCTTGGGACATCATTTAATAGCAACAATAAACCAGAATGAACATGGAACGTTTGTTTTCATGCTCTTTGACAAAGTAAGAATCTTGCTTTCCAATTTCATAAGTCTCCTAAATGTAATACTAACCGAGAGCTGTGGATCTGATACGTGACATCTGAGCCTGAGGGTTTAATAGAGTTTTTTCCTGTATTAGACTGAAGAAAAAACAAAAATGAAAAAATGAAACACACCTGAGCTGACATGAATACACACAACATCATCTAGTTTTAACTCAAATGGACTATTAAATAAGGAATTAGAAGGAAAACCTCCCTGTTGGCAAATTTCTGTGTAAAGGGACTAGACTTCAGTGTGCAAATAGTTTGTGTGGTATAATAGTTTTTTGATGTTATTTTGGTGGGGTTTTTTTTGAGGGATGAGTTCTGTTTGTTTGGGGGGTTTTGTTTCGTTGTGTGGGGGGGTAGGGGTTGTTGCCTTTTTTTTTCCCCACCAAGAGTTGTAATGGCTGAAGGGAAATTTTCCTGGCAACTTTTTGTTTTACCCTATTTAGATGATGTGCAGTCAAGACAGTGTCAGGATGCCGTATTTGTGGTGGCAACGAGTTAGAAGCTTAGCAGAAAAAGTTAGACCAAGCAGATTCTACAGGTCTCGCCCTGGACACGCTGTCTGAAATGTGCCCTTTCATCTCCTGAAGAACAAAAGTTTTATGCATTTACGCACACAGTTCTCCTTGTTTCATTTCTTTGAACTTCCCCTTTATTCACAGCTTTCTTCCCCCTTCAAAAGTTGTTTTTCCTCTTAACTCTCAGGAGAGACTTTAAAAAGATACCTTTCCAGGGAGAACAGAGCAGTCAGTTGTAGCAGAGAAAACAGCAGAAAATTATGAGAACGCAAAAGAAACGCACTCCTGTGCTGACACCGGTGCTGCTGCGGAAGCCTGTGCGAGCAAACGCACAGCACTCGGGGCAGCCCTTCCCAGGGAGCGCCTCTCCAGCACAACGAACCGCAGCAGGGAAACGAAGGCAGGATTAGCCAGAGTGGGAAAGCAAAGCCAGCTGCCACGCAAACGGCACAGAAGCTGTTTGCACACTTACCTGGTGAGTGTTTACCTTCATTATCTTTGATGTTCACCATACCCACCAGTCACTGCACTGGAAGCGCATCTGCCTGCAGCACGTTCGCCCTCCTGCACTCCGGAAAGGAAGGAACTGCTGCCCAGTTCACCAGGAGAGGAGCGAGATCGGGTGGGTCACTGGGGAGGGTGGAATTCCCACAAGAGCCAGGAGAAGCTGTAGCACAAGTGGCCTCGATTCGGGACTTCACCACAGATCACAGCTTTGTTTTGCACTTTAACTGTTCACATTGTTTTGCACATTTTATTCATTTGTAGCTTTGAAGTTGTTGTTCAGAGTAATTTAAACATAATACTAAAGTCTGTGTTTGGAAATTCCTTTCCTAACAAGACAGACATTTTGAAACTCCATATATGTATATTTAATGCTAAGTAATCACCTTTTTGCTCCCCAAGGTAAACGGGCAAGAAGACCGCAGGATCATTAGTCAGAGGTATAACCATACATCAATAAACAAAAACCCAAGGGCCATTTATTACTCTTTTTTCATTAGATGCTCTCACATCCCCTCTTTGATGAGCTGTGAAGATACACATAGCATAAATGAAAAGCAATTCAATATAGGACTCCACACTATGGGAGATAGTTTGAACTACGTTATCTGTAAGGACAGAGAATGTCAAGGTTTAAAGCCAAGATCAGCAGCGTCTCCGTTGCTGCAGCTGTGATGTTATTTCATAGCATTGAACTGTAGACAGGTCTTGCAAAAACTGTCTTTTTGCTTATAAGCAGAGTAAAAGAAAAATTGTTTTCTATAAAAGACTGAGAAGACTTGCTGATCTGTCTTAATGATAGGCTAAAAGTAATATTCTCAGAACTGCTTAACAACTTCTTTCACATTTACAGTGTGCTCTTACTAAAATCTACCTTGAATAAATTCAACTACAGGATTCCCAAGTGGATTTCAGAGGCATGCTGTATCAAATGGTCTACTAATAACGTTCAGGCAATTGAAGGTAGCAGGTACTGCTGGCATTAAACACATGCCCAGCCTCCAAGTAGCAGAACCGCGTGTCAGGATTGAGACCTTGTGCGGAGTTTTGAGTTAGGCAGCTGGAAAAGCTCAATTCAGGCTGTTCAGCAAATTACACCTGGCTCAAACTCTTGTCTCTGCAAGTGCTGACTGTAACTCCAAGCAACATTCTCAATGACGGCAATGTAACAACATCAAGTCAGGGATATATATATATCAATTACGGGTGCCCAAGGCTTCTGAGCAGTTCTGCTCCATCAAACCATCTGGCTTTTGGCAATGTGAAAAATAGCTTTTTGCTTGACTTCTCGCTGGTCCTGCAATCTACTGACTCCCTAAACTGACATTTGGGAAGTACCCTAATTGAAGGGAGACAGCAGAGAAGGGTTAGCAGGATGAACACGGAAAGAGGACAGTCTTACACACAACCAGATCACTTGCACTTCAAAATCCTAGCAACTTTTAATTTTTCCTTAATTTCCTTGATTTTCCTTAATTTCCAATGACCATTGCAGAAACAAGTGTTCTACTAGCAGAGCAATTAGCTAAGTAACAAACATTCTATTAGCCAACTCAATGATAGCCAATGCCAGCTTTACTACTGAAAATACTGGACTTTGAGAGATGTGAACTGGTCCATTTTCAGCTACCACCATCTCTTTCATACCGCATCCCTTTCTGCGGTTACATTTATATGGAGCCACGCATTTATGACTAGATTTTTCTTCTGGAAGTTATTTTGATACATTTGGTGTTAATACAGTTTAAGATAAGAAAGCTTCCCCTTATCCTTAAGGCTACCCTTCTTTATAGACAGCAAAAACAAAACTTGCTTTCATCAAAGCTGCTTTTAAATATGACACAGAAGAACTGAGATGACATAAAATAAAAATGTAAGAAAGATTAAAGGATAAAAAAAGTCCTTATACGGATGGGTGAAAAATCTTTCATCCTTGTAGAAGGAGGTTATGAACTTCTCCACAAAAACCACTACCAAGGTCAAAGCGATCTGAGCAAAGCTTTGAGGGTGTCACACCAAGAGTTCTGCAGATGCTGCAGCTCACACTCCAAGTATTTGTTTGCCGCTCTCCAACTGGTGACATTTACGGATTTCTCCATGTTGCTCAGGAGATATCACCAGTGACTGGCAGACCAGCGGATCCCTGTGCTATGTGAGCGTTAGCCTACCACCCTGAGCCTGAACGTTACCTCCGGCCTTTCTCAAATGGGTTTTTTCCATTTAGAAAAGCATATTTAATTTCCACACATCAAGCCAGAAGATTTGCATGCTTTGCAATTAAAAAGATAGAAATTCAATTAGGATCAAATGATTGTTGTTTTTTCAAAAGAACAGTTTACTGCACATGATCTGTGAATGAAGTATTGGGGGTTTTAGCCTTCCCCCCCTTACACTCTCAGATATTTGTTATGATTCAAAGGATAACTATTGAATTATACAAACATAACTAAGAACTACAGCAAGGTAAGGTTCTTTGTCCTTATTGTCCTCACCTTATATCAGCTGCAAAACTTAAATATAAGGGATTAAAAAAAAAGGGTTTTTTTTAGCATCAATATTCATCTAACATAACCACAAACATAATGAAATCACTTGTTCTACTACAAATAACATGCGTGATGCCAATCACCAATCAAGTGCATGAAAATTATTCACACGTTCTTGTTAAGCATAAACATATATGCAATATAAATATAACAAAACCAACACCCAGCAGACCCAAACTAGCAAGACTATACACTTAAAGTCTTTAGGTAGTTTGGATTTTACCTATTCGGGTTTTTCCCCCCCACAGTGTTCTTCATTACATCAATGAATCACTTAAAAAATCCACCATTTGGCTTAGCCAATATTTAAATTGATGAATAATGTAACTCATTTGAATAAAGACTGCACTGAACAGTCAGCAGAAATGCAAAGGTACCTATGAGAGGTTCAGAAGCGCATACATACATTCTGTAACAGCAGCGTGACTGCTCGGGCCAGCCACAGCATCAAGGTCTAGCTATCCCTGCGTCAGGAATTATTGCCAAGAAAACGCATCTACCCACCACAGACCCAGGCTAGAAGCTGTATGATTTATGCGTTTCAATTACAGCACGTGCACATATACCACCTTCCTCCCCAAGCAGCACTGCCCGTTCCGAAGAGCTCTACCAGCTGCGCCTGCTCTCCGCAGCCCTGGTGATGCTACCGTGCACTGAAGTCACCAAGAGTCAACCCCTGAGGGCAGAACAGGGGCACCTCCCCTCCCCTCACACACCTTGGCATTACTAGGGATGCTCAAGCAGAACCCGCGCTGAACAAAGAGATCACCAAGAAAAGTGAGGTGCTTCTGCTGCTGTTACAAGCGTTGACCTCGATAAGGTAAAGAAAAATGACTCAGAAGAGCTAACCTGGCAGGGGAGAGAAGACCTGAAAAGCAGCACAAGTTCCAAACACCAGGATAGAGTTGGGTTATTGTCCGGCAGAGTGGGAAAAGCAAACCTCTGAACCACTGAACTGGCGCAACAATAAACACAGTGCTACTCCTCAGGAATAAACCCGTTCTAACGTAAACCAAGCTTTGATAGAAGCTGCAGCAATCACCCCCAGTTAGAGCGACAATTTTGTTTCCAGTTAAAGACAACCACACATTGCAGCTATTAAATCGGCATACCTCTGGTGCATGCATTACTAATCACAGTCTTAACGGACCCAAGTATCTCCTCCTCGCTTTGAAAGTAGCCCTATGTAGTCACTTGGGAGGAAAAAAAGTTATTCGCTGTTAATATTTTGTACTATTTAAGGTATGTATTGCATGCCTGGTTTCTAAGCTCTACACAACATTTGCATTTCAAAGTCTCCGTGGTTCTATTCCTCAGGTGCAGCTCAAATCTAGAGACTTAACACAACTCTGAACTGGAAGTTAGAGATTACTGTGTATTCTTACCTCCAAGACAGCCAACAAATGATACCAGGAACAGCTGTTTCCACAGCAGCAGCATCCTCAGTCACTTAAATTCCAAAATCCTGGTTTAGTCTCTGGTGAACTGGATGTTTAGTCTTCCAGGTGGTAAGGTTTAACCTGCGAAGAGAACAAATATAAAATTGAATCCCATGATGATACTTAAGAACTGCCTTCTTTGTTAATGCACTTTTATAATAAACACACAGCTGACAGATCCTCTGATGTTCCTCTTTTCTCCTAAGACCTAACCCTCAACAGAAGGGTACATACCTGCAGCACATTTAGGTGTGCGTGAGATGTTAGAAGTTGGATAATTCAGCAGCAGACGAGCTGAGGATGTTGATTTTGTAGTGGAAGATCCAGCAACCAAAAAACCACCAGTGAGCATATTGCACCCGAGTGCCTCAGGTGTAGTGACATGCTAAGAACTCATCTGCTAGCTTCCATTTCCACCTTTGTTACTAGCTAGGTGATAAACCATTTGCCAAGGTCTTCTAGGCTGGGTATGGCATTATTACAGTATTTTTTCCTAAAAAACCTTCACAGTAGGTTTTCTGAAGTTCTATGGCAACTGTGGCCTTTGTATTTCACGTGTGTCACTTCCCCAGCATCCCTGGTCTCCAGAGGAAGGGCAGCTGGGCAAAATTTGAGACTCTGCAGTCCAAAGACCAGGCCCCAGGGCTCCTTCTGAAATGAGTTTACAAGCAAGGCACAGAAATATTAAGGTCAAAGCAGCAACCGTTAATTCTGAGGAACCAAATGTGAGACGTCTGAACCTGATTTTTCCATGAACTCTATTTCACATTACAGTGAAAGTTTCTAATCCTTCTGTAATTAGGTGTCTTAATTTCAAGGTAAGCACTGCAGGAAAAGATCACACGCTCTGATACATCCTCACCCCACAACTTGTCAGGAGAATTTCAGTACCCTAGGAAAAAAAAAGTCACGCGGACTTTTACTACAAGAACTGTTATCTTTTCTCCTCGCGGGGTCCAGGACCAGCTTCGGCAGCGAGGCAGGACCACTGATGCAGCATCCTCTTCCCCGTTCTGTCAGAGGTATTACCTTCTGACTTTCCTATGTGTTTCTAAAACATAAGCAAACCCCAAACCTCACATTTCTATCAAGTAATTAGTATCGATGGCTCAGCAGGTGTCGGCTGCCAGCAGCGCTGGCACCAGAGGGTAGCTCTCACTTCGCGTAGACTTAAGATCCAAAGAAGTTTATCATACCCAACTGCCACGGGTTAAAACTATTTGGCTGTTAAAACCAAAAGGGTTTCGCGATGACAGGGTTTTGGATGGAATGTAAGCCCACCAAAACCTACGCAGAACGGAGCTCAGCAGCTCGTTATGGTTTGAGTTCAAGGCTTTGTTTAGGCAAAGGAAAAACAAACACAGGTTTAATGTAAAGGGAGTGAAAACACAAAAGTTTTAATAGTGAAAAGCCATAAAATCAATCATTTAAAGTTAAACAGGACTGGAAAAGAGAGATAGAGGGAGAGATTGATAAATACCTAAATAGGCATATAAAAATATACTAGTCTCCCATTTCGACCCACATTTCCCGCTTACAACAAACCCGCCAGGCAGTCGCATCGGGGGAGGAAAGGAGTCTTTGTCCATCACCTCACAAAGTTTTCAGTCCAAGAAAATTTCTCCTGGAGCAAACCTCCATGCGGTAACTAGTCCTTCTTCTTCCGGGGTAGCTGGGAGGAGACTTGAGTTTACCGAGGGCAAAATTCCGAGGCTCCTGGCTCTCCCCGTCTGCTGAGTGGGATACTGACCGGACCTTCAGGGAATGCCTGTAAGTTCCCCGCATCTGCGGAGGCTCCTGCCGAGCATCTGGAACCAGTTCGCGTTCCCTTCACCATCAGTATCTGTCCCCTCCGTGCAGGGTCTGGGGGCTCGCAGCCGGTTTCACCCCTTGCCAGGTTGAACTCAGTCCAAAGCCACCCCCGCCGGTAATCAGCAAAGCAGAAAGGTCTACCTGCTTCGCAGAAGGAATCTTTTTACTGCTCCAGGGGCATTGAAGTAACTGCGGGTGTTCTCTTCTCTCTGATGAAAAGACTTCTCAGTCACGGGGGCAGAAATTCAAAAGTCCCGCGGCTCGCCAGAATTCGAAAGTGCCATGGCTCGTCCAGGGGAGTGTCTCAAACTCCCCTTTTCACGCGCTTATTTGCAGAGGCGTGTCTGAATATCGCTTCCCTTCCCAAGGCTTGGGCGAAACCCTTT
>NW_010427264.1:17760-26602 GCF_000710305.1 Buceros rhinoceros silvestris | reverse complement strand
CTCTTTCCCGTGTTTTGGGGGAAAGGAGAAGAGAAGAACAAAAGCTCACTCCTGAGCCAGTGTCATTTTCAAACTGTCACACCAACTAAAACCTTACTGGCTTCCAAAAGGAGTCAGGTAAGTACTATAAATTCTGGTAAGTGGCAACACTGTAAAATTTATTTAAATAAAAAAACAATCAAGGAAAAAACCACAAACAAATGAAAAAGGAGAAAAATAGTTTTTGTTGAAACAGAGAACTTGAGTTTGTTCACTCCCCACCACTCTGTGTTTCCAAAGTCTTCCCCTAAGGAAGTTATCCACGGGCAGCCACCAACCAGAGGCAGGACAACAAACACCCATCCAGGACACGGCCCTGGCTGTGCTGGTTGAGGACCAGCTGCTCCTGCAGCCATCTGAAGCCCTGGCTGTACCAGTGCCACACCAGCCCGGCACAGGAGCATCTCGGGACACCCCCAGCATGGGGCAGCAACGTTAAGTCCTGCCGAAGCACCAACCATCCCAGCCCATGGAAACCAGTGATGTTCTAGCTGCGATGACCGCCCTGAGCGGTGAATGTAGCCAGAAGGGCAGGAAGGGGAGAAGGGAGGAGGTGCAATGGGAATACTAAAGTAGGTCACTCTGGTATGTCAGCTTTCTTGCAGTCTTACAAGCAAGGGAAGGAAAAAAAAAAATGGAAAAAGCTAAATTAATTTCATTTTGTTCTTTAGGTGCCCTGGGCAAAGCAGGACATGATAGATCAATTTCAGGCCAGAAAAAAGTGCTTTGGTAGAAGCTAAAAAAAATTAGAAAGTTTTATATGTGGGAATAAAATCATAAAAACACATCCCAAGCTCTGCCGACATTGTATTTTAATAGCTGGAAGAGAGAATGGTAGTTACCAGCCAGCAAACGCTCTAAGATTTAAATTACTTGAAACACTTAATTTTCTCTGTTCTGTAAGATTTTGCTAAATCTAGGCTCTACTCCTGAATACCCCAAATTTCATTTTTAAACCAGGACACTTAGCAGTGTTCCAATTTACAGCTCTAAGCCAGATAAACACACCCTTAGGCTCATGAACACGTCAGTTCCTTACAAAGGAAGGCAAATTCAGGTGCACATGCACTTAACACTAAAGTATAACACTGAAGTTTCCCCTCAGTTCACTGTCGAGCAAGAAGCTTCCCATTGAAAAACAGAAGCTAAAAGGAAGTTCTCTGCTAACAGCAGAGGTAATGCATAAAAATCCATTGTATTAAAAGGTTGCACTGAGTTATGAAAAAGATGTATATTCCAATTACCCAGCACATGGAATAATCTGCATCAAAGCTATTAACTGCCAGCGCAGGGATTCAAAGTCAGATGACAATGCTGAGCATCTTTGTCACTTTCAGAGCTCCTAGATAGCTCCAGTAGCTTTTCAGATCATCCACATTCAAAAAGAGACAAGGAGGAGCAGAGAAAAAGGTCCCATCTCATTGCCATTTGATCGTAATGTTTCAAATCTGTCACATCTTACAAACAAAGAATAATGTAATAGTAATAGCAAAGAATAATTTTACCTCCCCCTCCTTTTGCAGGAGCAAAGGAGCAGATCCACAACATCAGTTTGGTGCTTTTGAAAATAACTGGACTTATATTACCTCCACAAACTCAGCGATTTGTATGTAAAGACCAGCAAGAATAGACAAGCAGCACCTGCTGTGGTTGGAAGAGATGGCAAAGAAACCAGGAGCACAGTACCCACAGAATATGTAAAAGGAAATAGAAATGTGATTTTTAAATTGGAAATCTTCCTAGTATAGACAGTGCTCCGGTTTCAGGAGAAGCTGGAGATACTTCAAAACAGTAAGAAATCAAACCTGTGAAGTGACGAAAAACTTACCAGGAAGAAACAGATTTATTTTCTTTGTTATATATTTCCTTGACTTTCAGAGATAAGCAGGTTCTCGTGAGTTCCTCTGAGAAGCCTGCTGAAGACAAACACAGCCAACAACTGATGCAGGGTGAAAGCACACGCTTGTAACAAAATTCTACCTGATTTTTCTTCCTTCAAAATTAGTTTTCCAAAGGCTATGCACTTTGAGATCATGTAATACAGCAAGTGATGAACAGGAATGTCTGAAAGAGTCTGGTAAAGGTTCAAGAGACAGGAATTTTAATCAGCGACCTTAATTTTCACTACCCAGAGTCAAGTGTAAAAAAGCAGCAGTTCCACAAAGGTGGAATTTTTATTTCTATATATAGAAATGAAACTTGTCAGATCACGCTGACAAGTTCAAGTTAAACTTGGAGTATGAGCTGAAGGAATTTCTGTCATTACTGAATCTAAATTAATCAGAAATTCCTGGAATTTAAGAGCGTTACAGAGACCTAAAACTTATTTTTCTGAATTGATCACAAACCAGCAAACAAGCCAATGTGCTGACACTAGAGGTCAGCACACCTTTGCAAAGGGAAAGAATTATTAGAAACCCATTTTGATAAATTAGGAGATTAACATTCTAGTAAACACTAAAGTCATTTTACAGGGCATTGCAAAAAGAAGATGCACTGAGTACTGTGGAATACCCCAGCAACTTCAAGTAGCCCATTTCTTTTTCTTAATCCAAAAGAAATACAACAAAACCTCTGTGAAAGTACTATGCTTGCATATAATTTATCCAGTGAGTCTTCCCCTGACAGTAGCTAACCTCTAGACTTTGCTTCGATACCAAGGCATCCCAGCTCACTCGAACCTCTGCTGAGATGAATCCAACTCTAAAGTGCTAAAGTTGTACGGAAGTACCAAGGGCAGACCTATCCGATGCCAGAATTAACCACAAGTTGTATTGTTTTATAATCAAACATACATCCGTTACTTGTTCCATTGACACAGACAAGGTGCCAGCTCAAGATGAGAACTCAGGAGGGATTTCTGTCACTTGAAGGAAAGAGTTAATTCAACTCCGACATCATCCAATGGGCAAATCTAAGAGGAAGGTACCCGAGTAATTTAAGTTAGAGACGGAAAGGCTTTGAAAAAACAAAGCCGAGAGGAAATATGAATACCAGAGCGCCAGCAGCACACTTCTGAATGAAATGCAAATACACCTGGAAGACTAAATAAGCAACAATCAACCAGTTAAAAGCTAAAGCAGCACGACAGAGACTAGAGGTAAAGAAGCCACTAAGCAATACTGTGGCTTGTTCCAAAGAGAAGTTTAAAACGGTGCTCCAAGGAAAACCGTGGTTGCTCCTACTCCTTTGGGGTCTCATTAGATCTCTATTCCATCGCTGCACGATAGGAAGCACCATTCATTAGCAGCAGCCTTTGCAGGGAGCAGTTGTGAGGCTGCCTGTGGCTCTTCCTCAGCCCTCCTGTCCCTGCAGGGACAGCAGCAGACAGGAGCCTGAGCAAGCCAGGCTGTAAGCACAAAAAGGAGGACAGAAGTTTCAGAGAAACTTCACCATTACCAAGCACTAAGTAGGAATCAAGTCATCTCCAGTGTGTCATTAGTAGCGACTTAGTTAAAAGCTTAAAATAGAGGAACCAGCAACTGTTTTGCAGTTTTATTACACCTTCTCTTACAGCATCTACCGACTCTTTCAGCAACAGTCCCCTGCTTCACCTGCCCACCCATCCCCTGCACTGGATCTAAGCCTCTGCGGTACATGGACCACACCAGTGATTCTGGTTTACAGCCCATCTTCCCTAGTCCTGTACTTATCTTAGTCCCTCCTTTTCCCACCAGAGCAAAAAATGTTTGTAGTAACCACATGCCCACTCTCATTGTACACTGATCTTTCTACAAAGGCTGTGACAGAGCATCTCTGCTTTATACCTCTTGTTTGTCACAACGTCACGACCCTCTCTGAGCACCCCAGCAGGCTTGGCTGAACTTGCTATCTGGAGTTCTTCCACTTAAGAGCTATAACCAGTAAAGAAAGCTTTAACTCAGCTGAGCCTTTTACCGCAGGGAGTTAACCCACATCAACAGCAGCAGTAAAGTCACAAAAAGAAAGTAATTAAGGAACAACATTTATCTTCAAGTCCTCAGGAATCCCACTTTAAGACCAGCACCTTCCACAACTCTGTCTCAAACGTCTGTGAGCCTCTTTAAACCCAGAGGGCTTTCTTCTACCTCCCGCGAGGACAACCCACCTCCATCAAGTCTGGGACTCCCACGGGGACACTTCACACAAGACCCAGTTTGCATTTTTCCCTGAGTTTTCAGGGGAGTGTGTATCAGAATTTAACTCCTTCCATTTATTCAATTTAAAATTAAGTCTTAGGCAAGAGCAACTCCAGACCAACACAGGTGGAAGACAAACTCGATTCACTGTGTTCAGAATAGGTTTAGTTACTGGCATCAAAAACCAAGTTAAACTTTTTTTGTGTGTGTTGGTACAGTGGAGGTGTTACACTGACAGGGTCATTTTTCAAATTCAGAATGTACATATTTAAACAGAATTATATTTCTCTTTTCTACATTACTTCAAACATTGACACAAACGGAAGTTGATGAGAAGATCTGCACCAAAGTTCACTCTTGAGACCTTAAAACTAATCTGGATACTATTTGCTTTTCTGTCCAGCCAGTCAGAGTTTGTAACTCACCAGTTAGTTTATCAGGAACAAACAAAAAGGATATTTGATGTTTTCTCTCCATAACATTTTGAGGAGTTTTAGTTATGGAAGTTGCTAGACTGAAAAAAACAAGCCATGTACTCACAAAAATAATTAGAACTGAGACACTTGTGAGAGAAAACACCTGCTATGACAATATTAATGGCACAGGCACCAGCCCAGACATCTGATTTCAAATGGCAAGAGGATGGTCCTGGCACAGCTGCAGGTGGGGACTGTGTCCTTGCTGCCAAGGGACGGCTCTCGTGCCCCCAGGAGCAGATTTGTAGGTTTGCTGCAGTGTTCATCTGCAGACAGACTTCATGTGCCCCAGTTACCACCTAGTTCACTTCCAGTTTCCAAGCACAATCTTCAGCACCAAAATTGTTCTCCAAATCGTACAGGAGGAAAGGGTGTTTTTACAGTGTGCCAAAACTTACAGGCTGCTACTTTTCAGTAAAAATTATTTACCTGTAGTAATCAGGACTCGTCTGCTTAGCACAAAGGTTGAAATTCCCTACAAGTGTTACGAAAATTTAAACGTATAAACACACACATTCACCAGTCCTGACCAGAACTACTGCTACTTTAACCACCTCCATTTATCACGTTATACAGCTATATTACTCTCCACTTTATTAAATGCCTTCCCAACCCATGCTACACAACATCAGTGCAACAGCCTCTTGCTTTTCGAACCCCTGTGACTAACGTACTGTACTGTTAAAATTGCAATGCACCCTCGACAACAATGTCTGCTCTGCCATTAACCCTTCTTTTCTTGGAATAATAATATTTCAAACCAATAACCAGCTTCAAAAAGGCTTAGTTTTCTTTTTCCAGAAGAGGAACCTGTCACAAAAAGTATTTCCTCTGTTATTTTCTGCCCCTACTCCTATAATTTGTATGTCTGAGGCTTCCCCCTGTACCTCACCAATTTCAGACACCCTTTTGATAACACATATGGGTCGTCGCCTTCAACCAGGCGTTGCAAGACAGGTACTTCCAGAGGTCAGAAATTCTTTGAACCCCGATGACAAGATGTCACAAATCACTTCAAAATAATCCAAGGCTCTAGAATTATGATAAATAAATCAAGGCTATTGGAAAAATCAAACACGAAGTGAGATGAACTGTGCCTTGGGTAGCTGCAGCGGGGGAAAGGGGGGGGATGTGACCATTTGATTTCCATAACTGGGCTGGCCCTGATGACTGCATTTGCAATGCCGGCTGCCCAGGGCTGCTGCCATTAGTACTGGCTGAAGGCTTGGGGTGGCCAGAGATGTTGCTGATGAGCCAATACTTGGTCTCTGCAAGTGAGACTGACCTTTGGCAGTTAGGGTTACTTTTATTGGCAATTCCTCCTGCCCACGTAAGAAGCTTTTGTATTAAGATATGGAGAGCGGGTCTCTGGTGAGGTACAAATAACACAGTGTTTCTTTCAAAACCCCTTTGGTTCCATCTCCTATGAATCACAACTTCACTAGCTTCTTTTATCCTGCATGATTGCCCAAAGAGAACTCATTGCTTACATAATTTCACTTTGATATTCTGTGCCCGGAACAAAGTTGACCCGTACACCTCACCTTGTCCCAGCTGGCACCAACATCCACCTCCTGCCAGGCACCCCCTAACCTGGCTGGGGAGCCCCAAGAATGCCGATCAGCACCTGCTAACCCTTGGAGCCAGGTCACCTAGAGCAATCTGTCAGTAGCTCCCTATGCATCAAAAATTCAAAGACTCCTGAATTTCCAAGAACTCTATCCCCCACAGTAATACCATCTAGGTTTCGGTTTTTTTTTTTTTTAATAGAATGTGCTTTTTCTCCTCATCTTTCTTCTATTCAGAAGCAGAGCATCTACATAATCAGGGTATAGGACAAGCGAGACTAATCCCACCCTTTTGGCTTCAAATCCAGAATTCAGGCAGTTCTTTTTACCTGAAGGGAAGCATCAAGGGAGCACAGAAATGCCACAGAGTAATGACAGACTGTCTTCAAGCACTTGCAAAAACAAAACAAATCCAACACAAGACCCCTATGCTTCCTAAACTTCAACACAGGAAGACTAAAAACACCAAACTAAACAGAACAAAACCCCAACCCTAGACCAGCCGCTAAATGCCACCAGGCAGAAAAGCGATGCAGTCAATCCACTTAAAGAGGCCCAACAATGTATTTCTCTATCAGGACGCTGCAACTCAAAAGCACACAAAAGACTCACAGAAACTCTCGACACCAGACTGCACCAACATTTATAGCAACATGTAGCCAACTAATTTTCCTGAGAAAGAAGTTATATTGATTTACAAAGGTCCCTTTAATAAATATTGCTGCCCTTAGTCCCAAAAAAACCTCATCAAAAGGTACATTCCAGCCTTTCTGGTTCCATCACTACAGGAGACCGTCCAGAAACTCAACATTTCTACCCCATTAAACTTTTCCTTAAACTGAGAATTTAAACTGCAACATATGAGAAAATCATTCTGTGTCTAACCTTATTGCTGACACATGAGTAAGTCAGTGGACTTTGAGCTTGAAAAAAGAAAAGAGATTTTGTAGTGTAAACAGTAAAATGTGTTGCTGGCTGTGTGTATGCATACACATATATTTACAGCTGGCTGTATATCTATTAAAATGTACATAACAACCTAACAATTGCAGAAAAATCCCTTCCTTCAACCCCTCTCCCTTCCTTCCAAAAGCCTCATTAATGCTCAAGTACTACAAGAAATTTTATTCAATTTTAATGGCATTTTTGTCAACTGCAGAAGTCAAGGAGGCAAGAAATCCTCAACGACCACCTCCTTAGTTACTTAAACCAGCCAACCAAAACATGACTCATGTATTGCATTAACCAAGACTTTTCCAGAAAAAAAAAAAAACCAACCAACACAGTTACTTTTTTGTTTCCAATGGAAATGGAAAAAAAAAAAAAATCTTAACAGAGATGTGAGGTTGAGACTCCAGCTGCCTGGGCTCCACCCACATCTCTCCCATTCGAATGCCACCACAGGCCTTGGGGCTTCCCACAGAGGTTTGGGCTCAACTTTGCTTTATAATGGAAAAAAGTCACCAAGATTTAATATTTTTAAGTCTTTGATAATACATTTTAATGCAGACTTCTCTGGCCAATTTACTCCTTTCAGAGGTCTGAAGGCCAGGTTTTCTGAGTTGTTTGTGGTTTGTTTTTAACCACTAATCCGGCTTTTTACATAACTTAGCAGGAAGTCATTACAAATACAATACATCAAAATCCCAAACAATTGTATAACGTGACTCAAAAGAGATGATCATCCCCTGCATGGGTCCTCCAGCACATTTACACTTAGGTGTGAGTTCAATATTTTACTACTACACTACTCATTTGTTTCTTCTCTATCAATATCAGTGAGAGAAACTCCCTAGATCAAAACTGACACAGAACTGATGCAAAGTTTCTTTTCCTTCCAGAAGCCTCACACACCAGTTTCTTTTTGCTCCCTCCAAGCTGAAGGAAGCCAAGAGGAAGAGATGACCTAAGGGCAAGATGACCTTAGACAGCTCCGACAGGCTTGTTTTCTGCCTCACGGCCAGAAAAGCGAGGAAGAAGCGTGCAGGTGAACACAGAGGATGCTCTGTTGTTTCTTCTTTAGTTGTTAGACATCTACAGTTTTTGCTACAGAAGGCAAGGGTGAGGAACAGCTCACATCAAGCCATCTTATGTGGTTGAAGATAATGGACAAAAACAGCACTGAAGGAACACACCACTGTTCTCCCAAGCCAACACCTCACCCCAAGAGCTGAGGGACCAGCCCCGTTTCTACACAGGCTTCAGCCTCACTTGTTTACAGCCTGACAGCCAACACGCAGAGTAAGGAGATGTATTGTCTCTGTTTAACTGTAAAAGAAAAATTCCCAAGAAGAAAGACGCCAAGAGGGCCAAATGATATAAATGCTTCAAGTATATAAGTACACAAGGGGAGAGAAAAAGTGTAAAAAATGTGAAAATTAGATTTTATAGAGAGTCTTAGCAGCCTTTTCTTATTATTCTGAAGTATCTATAGCCTGGGAACAGAGGAGCTAGATAGAAGAATTCACCAATTCTAGCTTCAGAAGATATGGCCACAGGTACCCTTAATCTATCCTGTCTGTGATTATCTCATTCGAAATCACGTGCAAAAAAAATAATCCCCTGCAGCACAGGGCACTGATGGGAAAGGGAAGAAAAGCTCAAAGTCACAGCTCAACAGTTAGAGCTGAACCTATTCTGG
>NW_010427264.1:11250-17633 GCF_000710305.1 Buceros rhinoceros silvestris | reverse complement strand
CTCCCCCCCCCCCCCCCCTTCTATTTCTTACTTGAGACCAAAGCAGCTTAATCTGTAGTGATGTCTATGAAGTTTCTTTCACTTTAAAAGTTATTCAGCCCAAGAGACTTTCCTCTCTTATGAGCAGAAATAAAATGCTCAAATGTTTTTATGCAAAGTTGAAAAAATAAAGAAAGAAACTATGGAGATACTGCCTGAAAACTTAAATACTGCATCTCAGCCCAATTTCAGGCTAGGAGCAGAGTTATTAACCCCAAAGTAAGATTATAACTGGAAAAAGAAAAAAAAAAAAAACTTACCATGAACTAGCAGGCAGAATAACACCCACTGGAGGGTATGATAAAGCCATTACAGATGTTCAGTGGATTCGTATGGCCGATTAACTTGCACACGACAGCACACTGTTTAACAGTCAAACCATTTGATGGTTACTTTGATGATCACAGAATACAATTTTTTAAAATTGTTATTTTTATCTTATGGGAACACTTCCCCACCTCGTTCCCACTCCTCACCTTCTCTCTGTTTTACCCCCACGCTCCCCTTTACCCCATGCAAAATGAATTCCAGCATCAGTTTAGCTACACGCTAGCTTCAGTAACTCACCACCGGGAGAGAACAGCACCCAGCCCCCTCCGATGAAATTAAAGGTGAAGGAGAAAACATGACGAACAATGAAATGACAGCAGGTAGCCTCAGTTTTGCGTAATTTAGAGATTATCCTTATTATTTGGGTGTCCTTGTTAGTCATGACTCCAGGCAGGACACTCAGCACATGACCACAATTTGGGAAAAAAAAAAGGCAGAATATTAAAGGTTAAGTTTCAACTAAGTTTTCTTCCATTGATACTCAAAGAGGAACGTCAGGGTCTACCCCAAGATTAAACGTGTGCAACCACAAATATCTAAGGCCACAAAAAGCAGTAAAGAAAGTACTAGACTTGTTCACCAAACCACTGTGAAACATCTCTTTTACCCTCCCCACATAACCAAGGCCTCACTTTCAGGCTGTTAAAAAAGGGCTTGACAAAAAGCAGCAATTTAAATTACTTAGCAAGATCTTTTTAGATATCAGTATGAGGTCAGATGCGATAAATCTACCTTGGCCTTGCTAGATACCTTTGGCAGCTTTGGTTTAAAAATCCGCCAACAACCCTGGAAGGAGCAGCGAGCTATGCTGAGATAACATGCGGTGGCGATGAACCTAAGAACATCTAAAGTGCTGAAAAATCAATTTCTTGACTTAGGAACTAAATTCAAATTAGGAAACCTGTCTGACAGAGGTTTGAAAAACATGGAAGGAAAAGATGGGGATGGAGGTTAATTGGTTTGTAAAGTGTTAAGAATACTTCAATACCCTGGCAGGAAAACAAACCTGAGGAAGAGTCAGAGAGAGCACGTGGAGTTCAAACGAGGGAGGGGGATGCAGAAACAAACCCAATTTTGATTTTTGAGGTTCAGGAGTTTTATTTAATAACATTGTTCTGAAATCATCCATGGCACCAAAGCAGGTTGAAATACAGCTTCAGAAAACCCACACTTGCAGCTTTGCTAACCCAAAAAGCTCCTCTTCTCAAGCATCCCTTCACCTTTTCTTCAGGGAAGAAAAAACACTTTTCCACCATATCTAACAGAGAAGTAGCAACAAGCCCCATGCCCCAGAAGATGCTGTTTTGCTTTTGGATCTCCAAGGTTCACTTCACGTCTTGATGCACTCGGTGTTGCTCTCACTATTAATCGTGTACTGCAGAGCAAGAGAAACTACTTTTCCAGGAACAACTTCAGACTAAATTCCTAATTCTTTAAGAACCAATAAACCACTGAACCAGAAAAGCTCCACCCTTCCGCAGTGGGCTACAGGCAGCCAAACTTTACTCCCTTTAGCAAGATTCACTACCACTTATTTAAAGCACTGAGCAGAAATTTTTTATATAGTTTAACAACATACCTGTGGTTTGAGCTGGGAAAGGAAGGAAGGAAGAGGCCAGAGACAACAGAAATCCTTTATGAACCGCTACACTAAACGTGCTACCTAACTTCAACCTCTCACGGAATTTGTATTTCCCTGTGCTACAGCCAAAGGAGCAAAGGCTCCTGGACAGTCCTACCTAATATTTTTTCGTAATCCCCTCAGACTAAGGGGAGCATCCCTTAGCACTTCCCAAGTGTTCCTACAGAGATCGAGATCTTCTACATCATTTTTCCAGAGTGACCCTCATCAAGAGGAAAGATCCCCTATGAAGATTGGCTACATATGTGCCTCAGCTCCCATACTGTTGAGCTCTTACTCTTCCTCTTGGAAAAAAGCATAAGAGATGCTGCAGTTACTAAAATATCTGGGACACCTCTGCATCCCTCACTGTATAGGAGAGAGAAGGTGAAAATTGGGAGCTTATGCTTAAACAAAGCCTTAAAGAACGCATTATGCCTAGCTTTAAAAGGCTCATTAAAGCAAGAACACGAAGTCTAAACTCATCCCTGAAAACCCTTGTTCAAGAGTAGCTGAAACTGTGCCTACAACGCGTGTGGTTTTACATCATAAAAAGTAGTTTTAATTCTACAAAGTCTTTTGGAGCCTTTTTTGACTAAAAAGGCCATTGAATTCATCTGAACACATACAATGAATCTGGGAAGCAGGGTTTTTCGAAGCCTAACGTTAAAAGGGGCTTTCAAGACTTCTTTCACAGTCCTGTAACATTAACTGCATCTACATATATTTGACATAGCGGAAAGGAAGAATAGCATAATAGAACCATCATCAATTGATCATCAAGCCTTGCTGGGATTTTGTTTCTAGAAGTACCAGCATCTTTGAGTTAGAGAAGTCTAAGGTATGTAAAACACATCCCAGTGGAACAAAGAAGGGTTGTATTTTTTACAAGTCCTCCACACAACGCAGAGAAAACACGTGGAATTTATCAGAATAATACATCACTCAGGACTCCAGAGGATTCGCAAAGGAACCAGATAAATAACACAAATAACAAGCGTGCCCAGAATTACAGCTGCCTGCATTTGTAACGTAACGGGGCTGCAGGACACAGCTTGTAGTGCCAGAGGCAGAGGAAGGAACCAGCTCCGCGAGCAGTGGCTGTAGAGACATGGACCCCGTTGGGCTGTTCTACCTTCCCGCAGGTAACTGGGGTTGACTGCTCCCCAAATACTGAGCGTGGCTCTGAGTAACTCTGAGCCTTTGATAGTAAGAGATGGCAAAAGGCGGTTCTAGGACGAGTGGGAAAAAATTCTTTGTCACTTCTGCTGCCAAAGCAAAGCCCGATCTGGTTAGGGACAAAAAGAGAAGAAAAATAGACACTAGCACTTTTCTACCTCCAGCGCACAACAGTAACACACTTCCCTAAGTCCACTGTGGGTTAAATTTAACATACATAAAGTGTGTGTGCTGCATCACTGCAGCATTAGCATTTCTTCTGCGCAAATAATAATAATTAAAAAAATCTGCTGCAATACCTGTTTGCACCCCAAATAACTTATTTTCACACGTGTCATTTAGCTAACTCAAATGATTATGCAATACTACTTCCCAGGAAGTATAGGGATAAATTAATCTGAGAATGATATGCTCATTACCATCTTAATTAGGTTTATTGGACTAGTCTGAGTCTTTCGGAAAGGAAAATGCCGATCCTTACAAACTTAGAATTTGAGGAAATTTGAATTAGAATTGCCGACAGTTAACTGTCTGCCGTGCTTATTCCCCAGACAGATGCACTTGAAAATTTTCTGAAAACATGGTGGAAACGCTGATTCTTCCCTCCCTGCTGCAGGAAACCAACGGCTGGGCAAAGACTCCCTTTGTTATGGTATTGTAAAGGGTCAGAAGTATAAAGGAGATTAATTTCTTCTGCTTATTTTGCTCGGATACATGCAGAGAAAAAACTTTTATTTTTTCCCCTTCTGTATGCATCAAATACAAATTCTGAGCCCGGTTGTCTTAAGAATTGTCACTGTAGACAGTTACCTGCTGGGAAGAGCATCCTTGGACACAAACAGGAACGGACGTCTATGTTATTAGTGATTTATACAGTTGAGGCTTACATGTAATTCTCCTCCCACTCTAGAGTAAAATGCTTCAGGGAACAGCTGGAAAATCCTGCCATGGCAGTATCCAGGGTTTCCAGAAAAGCAGCAGATACTTGATGAGGAATTAAGGGGGTCAAACATCCCAGAGGAGATCTCCTCTGCACGAAGTGATCTAGAGTCCATCTCGGAATGAATGCAGGCTGGAAAAGACTTCAGGTTTCCTCTCACCAACCCTCACTACAGTTTTCTATCGGTTTCACACATTTTGCTGATTTATTTTTTAAATCACAGCTACATGAAAAGTCAATGAGGTTTTTTCTTTTGGGATACCATACAGGCATGAGCAGCTGACTAAGCAAGTAACAGCAATGTGTGACATCAGGATGTTCAGATGCTGGGGAGAGATGACTGTTAAAGTAGCTCAACAGCAGGAAGCATGAGGTGGTGAAGCTTTGCAACTTAAGCTGCTTAGCGTCAGATAAGGAGCTTAAGCAACTTTCTTAACTCTGGAGTACATTCAGCAAGTGATATCAAAAGAGTTTTCAACTCAAGTTACACTTGGGACAGAGGCCTCTTGAGTACTGTCATTCCTCACTCTTACGAATGAAAGAAGCCAAAAAAAAATAACCCCAAAGCCCCTCCAAAACCCACCTGCCTACTAAAAGCTGGGTACATGTCAGCAGAGGAGGGAAATGTCATACTTGTTTTCATTCATGTTTCCCTTGCACAACATGAGACATCGGCACAGTAGCTACACGAGCAAGAGATTGTTTCCCCATTTTTAAGCAGAGCCTGACTACAAAGAAGCTGCTTTGCAGTCACCTGGAAATACTAGAAATGAGTATAAACACTGTAGTTACTCCACAGAAAACAGACTTATAAATTGTTAGGATTTTCTATGTGAAAATAAACCAAACAACCCACAGTGGATCCAGTCCCCATCCCGTGTCAAGAATATTCTTGACATGGTCAAAACCTTGAAGTCTTATGACAGCCTTGATTGTTGCATCAAAGCTGGGCACTGAATGAATAATGAACATCAAAGTAATTCTATGATCCTCTTGGAAGTGGTTGAGGAAAACATGGGAGAAGCTGAACAAAGTCCATAATCCTTTCCTGGACTCCAGCACCTTATGGAGAGACACGAAATGTTACTGTCACCACTTCCAGAGGAAACAACATCGGTGTCAAGCGCCAAGTCAGGGCACAGCACTCACCACAGCAGACGCACTGGGGCCAGTTCTCAGAGAGGCTGGGACCATTTGCCTCTCCAATCAGGAGCTCATGGGGCTGTAATTCCAAAGAGGACAGCTCATTTCTTGATGAAGAGTCACTTATTTCAGCTGTTTTACAGGACAGATCTGCAGAAGGGCTTGGTGGTCTACAAGCACACTGGTGAAATACTGGAACATTCCAGTATCTGGATTTTGGTGTGCGAGCCACAGTTCCACAGCAGGGAAGAACTTACTACAAAACAAGATGCCCAGCAAAGCCCACACTCTTTTGTTACTCTCCAAAGGAGAAGAGGAGAGGAAACCCTTACCTGTTCTTCATGTAACAGTCACAGAAGAAGAGCATGGGTCGACATAACCCCTCTTCTGTTTGCTTTTTTATCGAGTTTATCGAGGAAATAGGATGCTCAAGTGGCCTGAATGACAGCTTTTAGAGCATTAGCAACAGCTCTTTACCAGAGCCATACAGATTTTCAGTTTCTTTAGCAAGGCGATAGCAAAGATAGTCAACACGAGATTCCAAATCCAATAGTTACAACAATTACAGCGAGAAATTGATAAACTGCAAGATCTATAAACAGATTAAGCTAAACATACAAAAAGGAAAACTACCATACAAATGCAACCGCTTCAGTAATTGTATTTGATTCTGCAAATCATTTACCAGTGCTCTGTAAGGCTTCATCGCTTTCTCTATAATTTCAACAGAATTTTTAGAACAGGAAAGAAATGAGATAAGCAACAAGAGGAATAGCATGATGCGAGAGGGCAGACCCTCAAAAGCGGGGGAAGAGGAGGACAATAACGCCTGTTTACATTAATTTGGCCACTTTGGGGACAAAAGCTAACTCTTGCTTAGTCAGCAGTAGAAAATAGACCAACAAGCATCCAAGAACGGGAGGAGTGTTACACAGGAGTAGCCGCTGCCCTTTATCTTGTTGAGAAGAGACATGATAGTGCACTTCCACTGCTGCTGGGCAAAGACAGCAGTGGAGCCACGAGGGCTCAACAGCAGCACCAGGCTCCACAGCTTCTGCAGGCTTCAGCACTGGGCTAAGAACAGCCCCAGGTAAACAGCCACCCAACCCAACTGGAAAAAGAGTTTTCAGC
>NW_010427264.1:10243-11143 GCF_000710305.1 Buceros rhinoceros silvestris | reverse complement strand
CAGGAATTTAGCTAGCCACCTACTACCAGTTTTTATAGGAAGGCATTTGAGCAAGTAAACATACATACACATTCTTCTTCTTTCGGTATGAATGAGATCCTGAGTCTGTAGCCACAACACGTATTTTCTCTGGTGTAAGAAGTTCAGTATATAAATAGAGCCTTTTCATACACCACTAATGACATGCACACAAACCCAATGAGTACCTAGAACATCTATGTAGAATCAATAAATCTTTATCCGGAGGAGGTGCACGTTGCTAAAATACATACACTTAAAAGCTCAAACCGACGCTAGGGACTGCACGGCTGCAGACCGCACATGAAGGACTACAAACCTTAGGAAACCGAGTTCTGGTTTTTCACCAAAAGACTAAATCACTTTGAAGTTTGAAGGTGCGGTTACAGAGATGCTCTTCAGCAGCGACCCTCACCTACTTATTCACTCCTCTGGCAACGGCAGAAGAGCCATTTGTCAGACCTGCAGCGAACAAAGTCGAAGAGCTGATGCAGGCGAAATTAAAGGGACATTAAGGTGATATGTGACCTGATCCTCTGCATGCCTCCCTTAACTCGAGGATTAAAGTCCAGAACAGCTAAGTCACTTCAACACCTCTAGGTTTTCACTCATTATCCCCAAAATCTTTAAAACCTAGAAGGATTAAACAATTACCTCTATTGTTAACCGTATTTCCTTCCTTCCCGCTAAATTAGTTTTGTTTTCTCTCCTCTTCTGCAAGCTTTAGCTTTGCTTTCTATCCTGTAAACCAGTTACTGCACCTCAAGGAGGCTTAAAAACTTATGTCTTGTGCATCGTTCAAAGTGGCCAAAACTTCAGGTCACATGTGGCAACATAGCAGTTTTCTACCACAATTCAGCCTCAACTAATAAATTCTGCAAT
>NW_010427264.1:0-10064 GCF_000710305.1 Buceros rhinoceros silvestris | reverse complement strand
GCTCTTTTTAATATGGCAGCACCATTTGTAACCTCCTGACCCTGGCAGCTCACTTCTGAATTTAATGGAAAAAGAGGAAAGAAAAATCCCAAAGATAAAACGTGAGAGCTAGAAATTAGTACATTAAAAATCCAGTATACCATACGGCTAATAAATATAAAACCTCTCCCTGGTAAAGCTGGTTTAGGTTGTCTGTTTTAGATCAGGTTACAGAATAGATAAAACAAAGAAATCAATTCACTTAAAGTGAAGAATCAAATGATTCTCCATTTTAATGTTCTCAGACTTTATAAAAAAAAGTAAAGAAAAATCCCAGCAGATGGTTCAGCGGAGAGGCTCAGCATCATGCTGTACCTCTTCCTTGGAGGAGACCCAAGAGCTCTCCTGGGCACCTGCCTCAGCTGCTCCTCCATCCTCAGGAAAGCGCGGATGTCCTGCAGGTGACAGGACGTGTCTGGATAAAAGGCTCTTGGGAAAGAGGGTAGGAGTCAGCACTCAAATGAAGCACTGCAGTGGTCCCTGTTCTACCTACAGATCCCAACTCATAATCATGAGACTCACAAACTCACCATTTTCCCCTGGGAGGGTGGGTAGGTGACAAGCTGCAGTGAACCGCAGGAATTTACAACACCCTTGACTACTCCAGTGATCATCAGTGCCTTCCTTCACCTCTCCAAGGCTCCCCATCCGCAGAGATGAGCTCACGACTCAAAGCTCGTGAGCTACATGTGAGATTTTACAGGGGTGAGAGATTCACAGCCATCACTGCAGGGGATCTTAACGTGTAACCTGCCATGAGTAGCATTACACAGACCACAACATTCACCAACCCCATAACAGCAAAACTGCACATAGCCAATGCCTAAAGGGATCCTAAGAATTTAGTTCTTTGTATTTGCTCATTTGAGCACCTTTTAAGCATTCACTTCATCCATCAACAGAGCAACACAGATTTCTCCCCCATTTCCATTCACCGGGACTCATACCCACTCCAGCAGTTAAACTCACCTTAAAGATCTCATCTTTGAGGAATAGCAACTATTACCCCAATCATACCCTGAACTTGGAGAAGATGACTGCCAATTGCTCTATTCAACACACAGACCTACCTGAAGAGCTAGGCTGGAATATTTTGTAAATTGTCTCCCTGAAGACCCCAAAATATCCGACTTGTCACCTTTAGCTTACAGCATTTTCCAATTACGTAAACTAAAGATGCTGGCCACAGAAGAAAACACAAGCAACACCACAATCAAGCACAAAAATAAAAGCTCTGCTAAAAGTCATGCAGAGTCTTATCAAATTTAACCTTTTATCTATCAGTTAATCCACACATTACTTACTAAGGCAAGTATTTTTGCTCAAGAATGGAAGAACAAACAGGAAAAAAAAAAAATCACATTAGGAGTCTGTCTTTTAACATAGCTGGTGAAACCCCTTCCCCTGCTCTAAGTTTATCAACTTACTACCAAGAGCCTTCAGTGGGGCTTCCCCTAAGCTTTTTGGAGATAATTGCTCAGCAACATTTGCCATTGATTTCAACCACTATATACAGCATCCAGTTCGTAAGGTCTAGACACAGGACAACGTGTTTGAAAGAGATAATCTGATATTAATAGTAACCTACTGGCCTGATCTCTAGTCTCGGGGAAAACTTCAATTCTCTGTATCTTGAGGCTTCAGCTTCATTGGAAAGACAGTTACATGAAAGCACTTAGAAACTCTGATTAAATTACACTTAATCATCTTTACAAGCCATTATGCTGATTCAATTCATATATTTACGTGCACCATCATAAAGACGACAGAAAAGGTACAGAACTTTCCACCCAGGTGGAAAGCACCCAAAGCAGGTACTCACATTCATACCTTTATCTGTACAGTCCCAAAACTCCACACTTTGACTCAGTCAACACAAGGACAAACTAAGACAGATGCAAAGGAAAAATCTGGAGTCAGTGCTAACATATAACAAATGCCAATTCATGGTCAAAAATATTAGAATTTTTCCTAAAAAGCCAGATGCAGACCTGAATGGTCCAGAAGACAGTACCAGTGCTCAAAACTAGGGATTAACAGGCAACTTTCAAAGGTGGCAACGCTCTCTCGCTTCAATCAGTCAATATTTAAATGTTTAAATACATTCCCCTACGATGCTGCACAAATGTTTTCAATGAAAGTGTTTTCAATTGCCTTTTAATAACACTAAGGCAAAATATTCTTAAATCCCGAGGTTAAAAGGACAAGCTGATACCATTAACAGTTCCACTGTGTGGACCAATGAAGTGAAACTGAAATTCAGTACAGATCAACGTGATGGAAAAACTGTTAGTGCTTAATAAGTGCACGTTTCAAGGGCAACTATTTATAATAATGTGCCCTCGTAAATTCAAAATGGGAACAGTGGCCTAATGATGATTCTGGCATATGCTCCATTGTATAAAAAAAAATTCAAAAACCACAAGAAAAAACCCTACAGCATAAAAATTAAAAGGCTGATTCCAGCCTGAACTCAGCTCTGCTCCTTTCCTCCAGTCTCAACACCACACAAGCAGATTTGAGCACACAGCTTGAAATGGGGCATCCCACCACCACACTGGATTGGCAACGGGCTCTTCTTACATCATCCTGGATGCTCGGGGAAGTTGAAAGGCCGCAGTGAAGGGCTGCCCTCACTAGAGCAGCCTCCCTTCTGTGACCATGCCCTTGATTCACCCTTCTCCCAGCCATGGTTGGCAGCAGGAGAAGAAATGGAGAGCACCAGCTGTCCCTTCTAATACATTTCTGGTTTCTCTGCAACTATCATCTCCTTGAGTATTCAAAGGGACCAATTTTAGAAGAAATGGGATGGAGGAAAGTGGATGGAGGGAATTAACAGCAAAGCATTGTTGGAAAAGTTCTTTCCACCACCTCAATAAATTCTAATAGTTAATACTATAGTACTGACCTCCCTAATGAGGCTCTCCTAAGAAAGCCCTGCTTTCTGCTGGGTAAGCAACAGTAAGAAACTGTACAATGTGATTTAATTGCTTTATAGCAAGAGAGGAATGCTCCTATTACAGCCCTGAGATCCTGCCCTACCTGTAGAAGTGAGGTTTCCTCCTGGCATCACTGCTAAGCATCTACTCCAGGGTCTGAACTACATCACAGAAATCCAGAGAAATCCTCTTCACCAGCTAACCATAAGCTTACGAACAGAAACATATGGTCAAAGAGACACGCCTGTCAACAGGAGTTAGGGAAGATCCCTACTTAACACAGCTCTCTGCCATAACTGTAGAAATGCCAGAAAAATCTCACCCTCAAACCTGCAGTACTTCAATAACATACAATAATTACCTATAGAACCATTATCCTACACTACACATGCCATTACATTTATAAATCTCGCCGGTTCAAAATTGTCTACCAATTGCAGCAATTATTTAGAATTATTAAAACCACCCTCTGGCCTGTCTTATTGCAATAAATGGTATCATTTCCTGCAACAAAATACTTAACTGCAGACAGAAAACTCCACAGAATAACCAGAAAGATAAATGTATTTCCCTTTAACACCTCTGAAGGACTAAGTTAATGTTCACCACTATTTTCCACAGACACACACGCATATACCGCCTTTTCTTTTTATTGTCACTTACAACCTACATCACCACACTTGGCTGAGACGGTAAATGACTCAGGATGCTCCCACTCATCACCTTGGCTCTGCACAGACAAGGACCTGCACTACCCTTGTAGCAGCAAGCACCAAAAAAGTTACCATTTAAATAACGAAAAGAAATCATCACACTAAATGCTGACATTTCAGTAACGAGTTTTTGATGGAAAAACTGCACACGTTCTACCAACGCACAGTCCCACCACCCAGAGAGTGCGACCGTCCTGCGCCTACAAGATCTGGACCAGTAAGGGCTACTACCTGCTCCAGCACCTGATAAGCCTCTAGCTCACCCTGATGCCTGTCCCACCTCCCCCTCAGTGAGGGCACAAGTACGTGGTTGGGTGGCAGCAAAGACAGACCCTGTTTTCATGATTTTAGAAACAGACTATCCACAACCAGCAGGACAGATGGACTAGCAGGACAGACATACATCCAAATGACTGCAGTAAACCTGAAGAAGCCAGGATGAAATCAAAATATTTGATTATATCCAGGAAAAGCAAATGATAGTTTCTGCATCAGCCATCTGACTTCCCACTTTCTCCATGCAAAGTATCTCCACAATAATACACCATTTAAATAGTATTTTTCATTTCGCACATTTTCCTGGGAACGCTAAGAGACACCGACTTCAACAAATGGAGCATCTTCAAATGCAGAGACGCATGATTCTTCTGTAAATGAACTGTGAAAATCAGTATGCTTGCAAGCTAAACAAAATTTATCATTTACTGACCCACTCTGGATTGGATCAGACAGGATTGCTCCTTATGTAGTCAAGTAGCACAATACGCTAAAAATTACTGTCCTGACCTCGGTACGAGCAGAAGGGATGCCGGCCACGCTTCACATTAAGTCCGATCGTGGAAGAGCAGTGGATTTTCCTCATCAATTTACTCCAAAGAGAGGTTTACAGCTGCAAACAGCTGTAATTTATTATATTTTAAATTTCATAAAAGACCTAAATACATTGAGTGATAATCCTCTTCAGAATTGTCAGGGCCTACTGAACTGAAACACATGCCCCAAATTACAAACACGGCACTGCGATTTCAGCAGCGCTACAGAAATAACCTGGTATTTTTAAAAATGAGTCAGTACACAAAAAACAGGGAGAAGAGCATTTCTGAAAACCATTCATGCCAGGGTGGCCTGCTACTGCTTGGGTTAAAATGTAGATGGCAAAATAATCTGGATTCAACCATAATTTGAGCTTCAATGAAAATTTATAATTTTAAAACTGGAGTAAAATTCAAGATTTCTCATTTCTGTTATAACTGAATGCACAGGTGTGTCTTTCCTCAACCATACATCTCAAACCCAGAGACACAGCATATAGGAGTAGATTTATAGTGATAGACATGAAACCTGCCCATACCTGATGCCTCCGGAGCTTCTTGCGCTGTGTCCAGCACTCCTCAGTCAGACCGAGCAGGTCTTGGCTCTACAGCTTCCCCAGCCTTGCACTACACCACTGACTTACTATGGAAAAAAAAAAAAAAGCTCTGCCTTGTTTTCTTCATTAAAGAGGAGGATCTAGTTTGTAACAGCTGGACCAGTTTAACCATTATGGACTTCAGCTGCAATGAGAAAAACAGGAACACCTGCCACCAACAGACACACACCTGAGCAGAGGGGTCTTGCTCCATCCTTACCTTGGACATTGTCCATCCTTGTATGTTGGAATTGTATCAGGCAGCACATGGGTCCCCAGGATGACAGGGAGGTTGGTTTGGGATTGCTTGGGTTTTGGGGTTTTTTTTTTGAGCTAGAGGTGTTGTGTTTGGTTTTGGCTCAGGGTTGGTTTTTTAGTTGGTAGTGGTGTTTGGGTTTTTGTTTTTGCAGTGTTTGAGTTCAACTACAAGTCTTCAAGTCACAAGAAATAAAGTAGATAACAGCTCAGGGGAAAAAAAAAAGACGACAATTCAGTCAAGTGTTAAATTTCAAAAGCACGCTCTTCATAACCATAAATGTCAGCCTGACTGACTGGAATTAGTCTCACTGACAACAACTTATTTCCAATATTTAAAAAAAAAAAAGTCTAATCTATTGCTGTGAAGAGCCTCAGAGCAATGCAGTTCGAAGGAATACCTGCCTCAGCATCAGGGTATGAGTTAGCAGAAAAGCCCTGAGGTTTAGTCCTGTATTTTCCAGCACCCAATAACTGACCGATCAATAAGAACCTCCCGGACAAGTGGGGTCATCCCTGGCTTTCTCTTCCTATTATCTGAAGCACTTGTTCGAAAGCCTTTTGCAGCCCGTGTCACTGTGTCTCATTTTCTGCAGGTCCACCACACTGGTAGCTCTGCAGTACCTACTTTAAATGCATCATCATTCACAGTCAAACCCTGCAAGAGCAGACAAAGCTTCTCCTCTGTGCAATCAGGATTAACAAAACCTTAAAATCCACGTCCTGGTTTCACATGCTGTCCGTTCTCACCAGGTAGGTTTCTCCAGGAGAGCACAAGTAGCTGCAGACATGATTGTTCAGGGCTGAGCACAACTTCAGTAGCTCCGACTGCTGTTTCACTCAGCTGGAAATGCAGCAACCTGGCCAATTAATTACGCTTTACATTGATTAACAGATGTAGTTTTCAAGAGGAACACTCAAAAGTTATAGTTTGGGAAAAAAATCCCCCATCAGCTATGCAAAATGAAAGTAGCATTGATTTAAAAAGACTAATATTTTGCTTTTTAAATGCAGTAAAGTATAACTTTAAGAGCATAAAACTAACAGCTCTTTCCCATAAAGCTAACACTATATACATTATCAGCCGCCTTTCAAAGGATCTTTTCTCACACCGAATTTCCACATGCATATTTTAGCTAGAAACAAAACACACCAGCTACCTACCTACATTGTTCCAGCAGCTGCCTACCACCTTCTCTAATTCAACCAAGTACAAGACTGGGAATCCATAAGATTTGTTGATTCCTGCCACCTCATTCTCTATCAGCTGCTCTTTTCTTTGTATTAGACAAGCACTCTAAAACCCCCAAACCTACATATAGTAAATTTAACTGCAGTCAGAGCTTCCCCCCGCCCCCCATTTCTGTTACCCCACAGCACCCTCCTGGATACACTTTCATTTCAAAGGCCATCAACTTGCATCTGTTTTTCATCTGTCTCAATGCACACAAGAACAATGTGGCCTATCGAGCACTGAATCAGTACCTGTAAACAGGAAAGTACTTCTCAGACCATGCAAACCTCCAGCTTTCACCTAATCCTTTCCTAGGTTAAGGCACATTTCACAGTGTCACTGATGAGTCTTTAATTTCTTCCTCTAACGCATTCTCCTACTCCTCACGCTATAAAACCCGGGTATTCAAAGTTACACGGAGAAGTCTGGGCTATGTGTACGAACAGCTTCAATAAAACAAAGGTGGAGATGTTGACGTAAGAGAAGACTGAAGCTCTACCCACTTTGTTTCTGCATTTTGATTGTTTTTAATTGGCATAGTCCCTGACTGACCTTTCCCTGGTTTGGCTGAAAGAGGGGAACTTCAGCTGTAAAGGTGCAAAACAAAAAAAAATAAATAACAAAGACCTGGGAAAGGCTTTACTGTCACTGCAGGTATGGTTTGTAGGGATAGCAGCAAGACAACAACCATTCCAGAGCAAGAGCATCGATGCAAGCCTTCTCCTCCTCCATTTCCAGTCAGTTTCTGTGGCAGGTGCAGTTTTGAATAACCAAGACAGTAAATTCTGAAGTTCTTTATGTAAAACCTGATTTCAACATTTCTTGCCATTTAATCCATCTTGACAACACCCACCTACAACATGAGCTTAAGCAGTGCACTCATCACAGAAGTCCCTCAGGTAAGTCACTTCCCACCGCTTGTGGGTTTAGTGGTGTTCAACTGTAACGCACACACTTTAATCTAGCGTCCACTACCTTCCAAATACGAACTAGAAGGTTACGTATTGGACATCAGGCCACGACAGACCTGTATCTGCCGTCGTCAGCACCAAGAAGGACAAAAACTAATAAACATTAAAACTTTACAGATGAACAGACTTCCCATTTTCTCGTAAATCAAGCCTATCTTGTAATTATTTCTCAAGTCATTAAAGTCTTCTTTATACTCTGGAGGAATACTCACCACCAGCCACAGTCATGCCCCATCACTAATAACTTCTTCCCTCTCTCTGGAGGCTTGCTGGCTCCTGAGGCAGCAGCAGCACCACATCACCGTGCCCTCAGCCTCAAACGCGTGAAAAATCTCGTCTGCAGAGTGCAGTTTATCTGCGTTCTCTAGTACCAGAGCAAACCCCGATAAGCACTTACACTCATATAAACCATTGGCTTATGTCACTTGTAAGAATCTTCTCTTCCAGGAACAACACAATAAGGATCACACCTCTTTGCAGGAATTTCCCACCACAATACCACGAGAACATAAAGATACAGCACAAAATGAAAGACAGTCTTGCTGAAAACAAACAAACAAACCAACCAGACCAACCCCACCCAAACCCATCGGCCCTGCACAAGTGTTTGGAAAAGCTTATTTGTGGGTGGAAACGCCAGTATAAACATTATAGAAAAGTGACATGAAAACATGGCATCACCATGTCGCTACAGGGACTTGCTCTTTCGGAATTTAAAGAAAGAGTTGTTCTGGTAGGTCTGTAACTCTCACATCCATAAATCCCCAAGCCCGGGGACTGGCAAAGTGTGCAGCCAGCTGGGTACACACACAGATCTCCATGTGAGACCCTAGCTAAGGTCACCAGCCTGGCAGCTGAACAACTGCCAGAGCTACAGCAGCTGTGCGGGGCCAGAGCTTGCCACCGCCCGGCAGAGTTCAGGGCTCCTTCCTCAAAGTCTACTAACACCACTTCCCTTAACAGAACAGGTACCAAGCTGCAGATCAATTAGGCAACCCCAACCCGGTTCATTAATCTCCCCTGCAAAACCAACCTTGAAAAATCCTGTAGCAGACACTGGTGCCAATTTGCAGATCCTCTGCTCTGAAGACAGGGACCGGAGCAGCACCTACTACTGCTTCACATCTACAGAAAACACCAACGCTCTCAGCTCCGAGCCCGAAGTTCACTCCCAGTTACAAGAGTAAAATCACCATGAAGCCTGTAGGAGCTCTGATGAGCAAAGGAAGCGTCTGTGAGGCAGGAGAGAGAGCTCACAGCACCGGCAAGAAGCACAGGGCACTGACACGCCTATAAATTGCAGCCCCAAGTCTCTTTTAGTAACTATGCACCTTCCTTAAACCATCTTCCTCAAAAGCTTCCACAAATTCATCTGCCAGATTAGCATGGAAAGTCTCCTGCCTAATAAATAACTTTCTGGAAGAATTCCACATGCAATAGCAATACATTTCCAATGCTCCTAAGTTAGTTCAGCATTTCCATTATTAATTTTAATAACATGTTCATAGCTTCCCATATACATTACAAAAAAGGTATCACTGCACAAACCTGGCACGCAGCTTAAGCTAGAGCTCAAGTTTCTCTTGCAAGATACCACAGCCAATAATTTGGAGAGTTTGCTTGTCCTTTCTAAGGATTTTTACTTTTTTGCACTCAATAAAATCACGGGCATTATTTTCTGTTGTATAAAACAAGAGCTTTGAGGACAGTGAAAAACCAGCCCGTGTGCGTCCGCGCCATCCGGCAGGCATTGGTGACTAACCAGTTAGCACCCAAGGCTATTTCATATCAGAAACACACGGAGCTCCCTCCAACAAGTACAACGAAATGGTGCTTGGATTTAGGTTAATCACAGCCACACTCAGTCAGCAACAAGGTCACGCAGCGATGCCAGGGACATCAGCAGCTCCTGCCCAGTAAGGTTTGGATCATAAATAAAAACTGAGAAGTTACAAAGCAAAGGGAAAGCTCTAGTTACAGAACAAACCAGACAAACCCTGCAGAGGCTGTTGCAGAGCTACAGAGGGAGCGCAGAGCTTTCGGCTGTGCTGCCACACCGAGAGATGCCACCGAAACTTCGCATCTAGCGCCATCCGTGTCCCCCGTGACTGATGGGCAAGTTCTGGTTTTGTCAGAATTTGGTTGAGAGTCAACAGTCCCGAATGACGCACAGAAAGAGCAAAATAATTATTCAAGAGGAAAAAGCTTCTCAAAAAGCCCTCACTGGAGTGGTGCGGGGTTGGGGGTTTTTCAGACCAACATACCAGCGTTGCCACCAACATCCGAGAGAGAGAGGAGCAGCAGCTCCTACACTCACGGTCTTGCCTTTGAGACAATTATTAGTACCTAATTAAAGCAAAGCCAGAGGAGCACAGCTTGAGGAACTCCAGAGTCACTTAAAACAATTTCCAGGAAAAAAACAGAAAAATCACGCACACATTGAGATTTTCAGTGATTTTTACAGACCGATGCAGCCGCCCGGGTCAGGCCGCGCAGACAGAACCC
>NW_010427263.1:0-10591 GCF_000710305.1 Buceros rhinoceros silvestris | reverse complement strand
ATATATATATATGTATTTCTACCATATATGATAGAGATATATATTAACCTATCAATCAAATTAGAGATCCCCCATCACCTTTCGTGATGTAAATTCTGTAACATTGGAAGCATATTTTCTTCTAATCAGACAAGTTCAGCTTAGACAAATCTGAACTCAAGTTTTGATACTTTCTGTGTCTTTGAGCATGAAAGGAAATCTGTCAGCTTTTCTACTTGGAAGGCTGGCCACAGAAAAGAAGTTTCTAGGACTGATGGGAGTAAGCTGCATCCTTGAAGAAATTGTTTTCTTCGTGGAAATGTTAAAGATCAGTATAAATATATATAAATACACATGTATAACCACATAAACGTGTGTGTTTGTGTGTATATATTTCTTCATCAGGTACTCACGAATATCATAGTTGCTTATCTGATGATTAAGACAGGAGTGTTTGTTTAACTTTTGTCTATCCAGGCACCTTGCTCTCTGTCTCTTAATCTCCTAGCAAAAACATTCTATTCTGTCTTAATAGAAGTAGTAAAAAGGTGATACTTGTAAATAGTTAATTCTATGCTGAAACTAACAGAAGTGGTGCTCAGGTGAAATTCATTTTGTCTCAAATCTGAAGCATCTGTGACGTACTCTTGTAAATCAAGCAATATTTAGGGTGACACTGCTAGTTATATCACTCATTTTTTGGTACAATGTACATTAAGGTATATGGAAAGTTTTGTGAAAGAAGGCAGAATTTGTATGTGAGACTTCAAGTTTGGGGATTGCCTAGGTAGAATTGAAGATTAAACCAATTTATGCGTTAAAAATAACCCAAACCCACAACCAAACAAAAATCTCCCAGCCCTCGTGACTCTATATAATTTTTTCTCTATATCTAGCAGAAAATGTTCACACTCAGTTATCTGGATGTCTCTGTATCTTGCACTGAATAGAAGACCAAGTTACTATAAAACACATGCTAAAACTATCAAACTTCATTTGATGGTTTTGGTCATTTAGTTATTTGTGTACATTCCACTATTCCAATAAAAGTTTTAGATGATTTCTAGCCATTTTTGAAAGAAGGCCATGCCAAGTCAAATATGTCATCTAGAATGTACTGTTCTGAAAATCAGAATTTATAAAAAAATATTTAAAGAACTTCATACAGGGTTTGAAATGTTGCTAGGTGAAGAAACTTAAAGGTTTCTGAGAAGAAGCATTCTAACATTTACTGTGGTTTGGACCTATGAGAATGTTTGGGTTTTTTTTTTTCTTAAAAGAGTTTAAAGAGAGCAACCCATGAAACACAGGCTGTACAAGCCTTGCTATGTAAGAGTCATAATAAGTTAGTACAATAAAAGCAACCACATTTCTCACGTTAAACAACCTCGTCAGTAAACAAGGACTTCTGAGTGTCCCTTCAAATATCGTGCTGTATGTGAGATATGTTGCAATAATTTAATTGTATAAACTAACACAGCAGTGCTTTCTCATACAGCTACATCCGTGTCTCGTAACATAGTATAGAATGAAATGGGGAAACAGCATGAATTATACTGCTCTTAAGGTTTAAAATATTGTGTCAATATGAGAGCTAAAGCAGAAAAAAACCCCAGAACTTTTAAAATTGATGTAGCAATTGCTTTTGTAATAATAGTTATTACACACTTCCCTAGTTTATAGGATTTTAATGGCTATAAAAAATACTGGGGAGGACCACCCAACAAGATACTACAGGTGATTTTTGTGGTTATTCTGCTTAGGGAGTAAAAGAAAACATTAAAGCCAGTTTTAACCCTAATTTATTTAGAAGAGGTTTTTTGACTACACTGTATTAGCAGATACTTCTTAAGTTTTTCCTTGTTACCTCCAAGAGCTAATGATTCAATGAATGTTTTCCTCAGCAAGAACTTCATTAAAAAAAAACAAACAAACCAACAGTATTTTCTGGAAGAAAAAAATACTTTATTTTCTTCTTCTTAAGCATAGTGGTAAATATGATTTCTTTGGAAATGTTTATTTTTGAACTGAAAAAAAATAAGGGTAATGTTTCTGTGGTGGAATATCTGAAGACACACTGTGTCATGCTGAACTAATTAAGTGTGCAGCACAAGAAAATTTCTTCTCCTCACAAAATGTCTGCAATATCTATCTTCCTGTTTCTACGTGCAACTTTATGCTTCCAAGACTTTACTTTAAAATTTTCATATTTAAAACCTTACTTGGCAGTTCTACATAGTACCTAAATTATTGAAAACCATATATGCGATGCACATTAGTCTACCTTCCCATACAGTGTAAGCATTATTTCAGTGACTGTTTTATAATATACATTTACAATTCCAATTCCATTCATATGGTATACTTATAGTAAGAGATAAGTGTAATTATCACTGAACATTGCATTGGATCCTTATTTTCTCAGTTCCACTGTAGGAGAGATAAGGTGCTTTTTGTTTTCATTTCTGCATAAATATGAGCAATGGAATTAGTGAACGCTGGTTTACCTTGGAATTAGCTACAGGTCTGACTATACATCTGGTAGAGTCCTGACCACAAAATCAGTCTGTAGTGCTAACTGCTGAATCATGATTCCTTCTCCTGTTATTCCACACTTTAACTTACAGAAGCATGTGATTGTAAACTGGTAAAGATCTTCTTTTTTCTTTTTTTAAATTTTTCTTTATTTCTTTCTTTCTTTTTTTTCCCCCCTGGAAAGCTCTTAATAGTAGTGTCATTAATTGTTTAACAGATATGGTTTTAAGTCTAAATGATTATTTTTGGAGCAATACAACAGTGTAGAGATTTCACATATTCCCCAGAAAAGTATCTTCCCTTCCACAAATCTTATTCTATCTCTTTTCCTTGTTATCTTCCTGTTGCAACTTTGATGATGATATATACTCACTGAAGAGTTTCATAGGTTTTTGTGGCAAATTAAACAGCTGTTTCTGCTGGCTTGACAAGATATTGTCTTTAATGTTCTTTTGAAGAGAAGAAAGTATAATTTCGGGAAGTGAACATGCTGTACTTTTTAAAAAGCTAAACAAAATAGTTGGAGTAGCAGAAAAATGGTTACTGTCATGCCTCACTTACACACTGTCATTTCTCTCAGGGAGCTGTTTACAGCCTACAAAATAAACCATAGCCGGATAAGAAGGGAATTCATACCAGGCGCTTGAGATGGATAAGAAACTACTTCAGGGGGAATGCCCCAGCTCATATTTAAGGAATACACTTTGAACCGGTGGTGGTGTTCACTGGGTGAGGTAGTCTTCAGAAGCTGCAGTCCAGTGATGTGCCTTGTCCAAGGGAATGTGTTCTCCTAAATATTTACATGCATGAAACCCTGGTATCAGGTCAACCTTGCTCCAATCACTTCCAACTGCCAATGAAGGAATAGGTTTCAGCCATGCAGTCATGACACAGAGCTGAATTTCACTCCCTGAGTTAGAGGAATGTCCCCGTTGTATTCTCCCCATAGACTTAGTTAATGCTGCCATATCCAATTTCTGATGAAGTAGATAGGAATCTAGGATTCTGTGACACCTGCCTTATTCAGTGGAAAAGCAATTTAAGTGACAGTTTTCATGACAAATTTTCTCTGGGGGAAGGCTTATACAAGCACAAATGAAAGGGAGAGTATGATCCATCACGTACAATTTTTGAATGACTCTCCGAAAAGTTCTGTAAATGAATCCATTTATTTAGTTCCTAGTACTTAACATGGCTAATCCACAGGAGTCATATTAAAAAACTGTCCTTAGAATCCTTAAACAGTTTAGACATCAAGTCAAGAATTTGTCTAAGCAATAATTTAGTGTATTTTAATGACCAAACTGATTAAGTGAAACTGATCCCAATTGCTTCAAGCGAAAGCAGTTTGAGTTTTGAGCTACCCTTCAGTGATTTGTAGAAGGCATATAAAAAAAATCTAACCCTGACAAGTGACGTAAATAAGCTTATTATAGCTGCTTCACTTGCATTGTTAATTATTATGTATTCTAACTTGAGACACAGATCCTGTAAGCAATCAGAAGAAAAGAATAGTCAGGGTTCTCTTTGTTGCATATTCCACATTACAATGACACAATAAATTGTGGGACTTTAATTGAAGTCTCAAATAATTGCAATTTCATTTGATATAAATTGTCAAATACTTACAATTCAGTTGTATTTCAAATATTCGATGTTCTTCAATAATCAAATTTATTTACAACACCTACATTATGTTCCTTGTTGAAGAAAATAATTTTGTAGATAGAAATAATGCCAGGATGCCTAGAATAGATTAATTGTTTAGTCATTCATGAATTCAAGCATTTAAGTCAGGATAGAAGCATGTTCAATTCACCACTTGATATTTTAAGGTAACCCGAATTATTCTGAAACAAAATAATTACATTTTCATCTAAACAAAAACTGGCTGAGGGAAGAGACTTAGCTGTGCTATGGTCTTTTATGACAAGTATATTACCTGGCACTCTCTAATCAAAATGACTTACAAAGGACAATAAATACATGCATTAAAGTCATTAATCATAAGGAATACAACATAGAAGATTAAATAGGAATTACTGTTCCACAGAGTGTAGTTCCTTGCGCCTAATAGACCTGGTACTCAAAAATATTCAGATGTTGAAGTCTGAATTTCTGTTTTCAACTAAATCGACCCTTAAAATAGGGAAGGGTCTTTGGTGGACTGTAGGAAGCAGCATGGCCACGGTGATAACAAGTAATTTTACTCAAGGAGTTAGAAATGACTTGTTGACCTCTATTTTATATTTTTATGCTGTTCCAAGAACTACTTGCATGCTGGAAAGTTAAGTACAGAAACAACTTCCAAAATATTTTGTGAAGCTGAAGACAAAAGCACAGAAGAAACAAACAAACAAACAAACAAAAAGTTGTGATTTAGATATTGATCTGCAACTGCACAGTGCTGGAATAAGTATCTTGACAAATATCCAAACCAGTGCAGAATGTTTCAAAAATTAACAGTGAAGAAATCTTAACAGTACAGAGGAAAGTAAATAATTTTCAGTACTCCATTTTGAGAGTCACAAGCATACTAAGTTTTAGTACAGAACTCTTAAAAATCTAAGGCCTGTGTGGAAAATTACCTTAAAATGTACATCAAAGAGATTTATGTAAGAATAAGAAATTAGAGCCAGGATTATTCTGTCAAGGCAATGTTTATCTACGTTACAACTCTACAAGGAATCAGAACAGAAAAAGAGCCGGAACAACATCATGCAGTCAGGTCATTCTGTCAGCAGTAATACTAGTATTGTAAGACTCAACAAAAATGAAGAGACTGGAGGCAGACTATAAATCAACAGAGCAATGAGAGAGTTCTCATTAGGTTCACATTCCCTCAGTTCAAAAACCAAAAATGTATTTGGACTTCTCTATCTCTAACATCTGTCTTATATCTTCTTGTGGATTAATTAAAGGCAAGGTAAATAATTTTGGTTAGTTTTTGATAAAACACGAGTAATTTTCCCTGACAGTTACGAACAAGAATAATAAAAATTAATTTAGTTTGGTTTATAGGGATTTTTAAAGCCACTAAGGTGGCTTTAAAGGTACTAAACTGAGGAAGACAAGTCTGCTTATACATCTTAAAATATTTGAATTTCTATTCTGAGAATGGTGTTGATCTACACTTCAAATCTGCAAATTGCCTGAAATTGCAAGGAAATATTTCTGCTATTAGGACTGGCTTTGAACTGGATCCACAGAACAAATTCTGGGGTCTCTCAAGTTGTAGGTGTCCAAAACTTCTGAAAAATAAAGTCATTTATGCAGGCTTTTTTGAACAATTGAGGCATCATTCTTTCTAAATTTATTCCTTGCAGTTTAGAAAATCATGTCGTTCCAGATTGTCTTGGCAAGTGTGAGACTACAGAAGGACACCTTCTTGCTGAAATATTCTCTCTGTACCACAAGTTTCTTTCAGAATTTTGAGACTGTTTTTCCACTTTGAAAAATCTGCTCATCTACGTTTTATTTCCACCATCAAAAGCCCTTCTGAATTGCTATTTAGGTCCTATAATGGGTACTTTTAAAAGATCATAGTGCAAGTGAAACATAATCATATTTTTTCATTTCATTGTATAACTTCAATTTCAGACCTTGTGGCTTTCCTATTCCTGAGCCATGGAAATTGCTAGGAAAGAAGATTTCTTCCATGACTTCACTGCTGAAACAGAAAACAATGTTTTTGCTGCAGACTTTAAATTGCTAAAATAAAGAACTGATGGTTCATTTGTTAGTTTACTCTTACAAACTGTTTTATATTTATCAGTTATCTGATGTGGATCTCAGAAAAGCCAACAAAAGGCTAACAGTAGTGTTAACACTTTGAGCTTGCACTCTAAGAAAGGAATTAATAGCTGAGGTTGAAAAAGATGTCTGGAAACATTGTATTTATTTATTTAGCTAGTCACTTAGTTGTTTTTTATTTATTTATTTATTCCTAAGAGTCGTAGTTTAGGAGCATATTGCTTATGTTAGGGCTCCCAAAGCCCTATCGTTTTAAATGTTATTTTTGAATTATCCTTTGTTCATCTTTTTGTGAGAAATAATATTTTCCATAATCACAAAACTATGTTTAATACTCTTCACAACTGTGCATACATTGATATGACCATACATTTTACAAGAATTCATGCTATCAGAGCAGAAAACTTCTGAAGATTTCCACTTTCCTCGCTCATATTTTGTGGAACAAAGATAGAAATGTAGAGGTAGAACAAGGAAACCATGTACTTAGGTGAGTTCAGGGAAGGACCAGACTAGGCAAGCAGTAGGTCAGTAGTTCCTCTCCAGTCCTTCTATGATTGCCTTGGAATGACTGCTGAAGTTGCTGGAATCAATAAAGCCATCTGGACAGAAAGGCTTTGTGAAGGCAAGTGGTTTCCTGTAAAAAAGGTAAGATACTGTACTGTAGGTCTGCTTATGGAGGGAAACATTAGTCCTCCCCTTCCTGGATAAGGGCCTTACTGCTGGTCTTCCAATGAACAGGCAGATGTGCTCAGTATCACCACAGAAACCTCTAATGCAAGCTTTCCCTAATGCCCTTGTCTTCTGCAAGAGTTTGAACACGAAAATGTTTATTGTCTTAGACTCAATGGCAGTGAAGCAGCTCAGACAAAGTCTTGGCCCTTTCTAGCAGAACTGGGGCTGAAAGAGTTGGTTTGAAACTCCCCAGCAGAGGAAATGACCTGATGTGGGATGCCAACATTTCCTAGAGTCTGCTCAGAACTAAAGCGGTTCAAGCCCTCCAGCCACTGGCTGTGGGAGCATCCATGTTGACTGCAGAACTCTGCAGAATTGTATCTTCTTTTTGTTTGTTTGGTTGGATTTTTTTAATAAAATAAAGAAAAAGAGCAAATTTTCTAACACAAGTGAATTGAGATTTTGGCATATTATATGAAACTACTGTGGCAAAGGAGATCTGTCAAAGTAGTATTTGATTGATATTCATATTGCAGGATTTTAAGAAATGGAACTAGATACAGAAGACCTGTATGGAATAGCAGTGCTGATCAAAGTACAAACTTCATAAGCCTCCAGATTGTGTCTGGTAATGTTTAACTGAAGCTGAAGCTGAAATCATCCAACCAGAGACTGTAGTGAGGAGTCTGTTTAGCAAGTAGAGATGTTGAGAACTTGGTGTGATGTCCGCCTTTACACAAATGTCAGAGACAACATTTTAAATGGGAAAAGAGGAAAAAGCTCTATCCACACTTCCTGTAGTGCCTGCCTTCAGCATTAATATCTAGGCCAGTTTCAGTGTAGGTAATTCTCACAGGAATGTTGGGGATAATCAGCTAGAAAGTCTTCCAGATAACACTCTTGGAAATACAGTCAGTGAAACTTTAGGTGCATAAAGCAAGATTAAGATGTCTCGAGTTTTGCAGCATGTTCACAAAGTCCAAAATGAACAAATGTCTAGCACCATGTTCTTACATAGAAGAAAATAAAAATAGACCTCTACCATCCTCCCTAGCAGGAGCAGTCTCTGGCCAGCAGGCAGTTTTTCGCTTTGCTCTTGGAAATGGCGCAGGAGAGACTGTGCTAAGCAGCACAGATTGCCCCTAGCAGCCTGCACCGCTTCGAGTAGTCCCTTCTAAGTAAAAAAGAGAAACATATAGGAGAAAGAAACTGTTTCAGATCAGGCAATACTTTCGAAGAAGAACTAGATTGTGAGAGAGTTATAAAATACAACATTCAAGTTTATTAGTGAACATATGTGTATGAAACAGAAAACATACCTTCTGCCCTTACAGATGTGGCAGAGCTGCTAGAATTTTACATGGTAAAGAATGGCCTCAAATGCACTAAAAAAAGGTCACATTTATCCCTCCTAAAAGAACTGCAGGTAAGAAGAGGAGAGATAAACTAAAACCAAGTCAGAGTAACAAAAAGTTAATCTGATTTGTTAGTGGGCAAACTAATCATATCTATTAAATATTTACCAAGTTTGCATCTGCCATCTGCAAAAATAATTACTGATAGTGACCACACTCTTCTGCTTTGAAACCCTAAAGTGCACAGCAGCTCCTTGAAGAAAACTACTGAATATCTTAGTTGTCTGCTTTTTGCTAACCTTGTAAGCAGAGTCTTTAAACATAGTTTTAGAGCAACGCATACAGTATTATATCAAAGGATTGGATAAGACAGTACTGCACATAAAACACAGCTTGGAACTGACAGAGAGAAAAATTGAAAACAACGATTCTCTGAGGCAAATAATCTCAACTCGTTGTTTTCCACCCCTGCAGTTCTCATTTGGGAAGAAGCCAAACAAGCTAATCTAACAGATGTCTGTACTACTGATTTAAAGCCAAAGGTAGGACGCTTCCAATATCCATCTAATTCAGATAAGGAAGGTTTCTACTGGTAGGCACAAACAGCACCAAAACAATACCCTCCCTCTAAACGGGAAGGTCAGCAGTTATTGCTCTTACACAGGACTGACTTGTGTGATTTTGAGTGACTGAATGCTTACTGCCCTAAGCAAAATATCCCACTAGCAGGAATAACCTACAGTTTAAATAATTTCCATTCTACAAACACAATGGAAACGATAAAAGAATATTGATGTTGGCTAACCAGCAAGTTAGCACTGGGTAAGGCATCCTTCAAAGATCATTTAAAATAGGATGATATGAATGATTTAGAGATTTAACTCTGTTCCACAAGGGTGTGCTAGCTAAACCAGTCTTAGCTATGTGCATGAGAAAACTCAACATGTACATTTCTATCATATGGCAGCAGTTTAAATAAGGCTAACTGGCCATGACTTGGCAAACCCTATCTCTGGTGGCTGAATCTAAACTTTCTATTAAAATAACATAATACTTGAGTACTTGGCCTGTGACCAAAGCCTTCAGGATACGAATCAAATATAAACTCATAGATCAGCATGCCCTTGTGACCTCTGTATCTTGAAATCACAGCTCTAAGGAAAGCAATCGTGTTCATTTTCAAGAACTAAGATTCAAAACTCAACATAGCAATCTAAATAAGAACAGTATAAACCTTCACTTTCTTGATCAAGGCACACGAGAAGAAAGAAAGATAGCTGTGTCACAAACAGAGGAGTAGCATTTGGTTTTCATGTTAGAGTTAGGCACTGCCAGAAGAGGCACTCTGTTTGGAGATGGAAACTGTCACTTTCTTTCCTCTATTCCTTCTCCCCTAGACATACTGGAAACCTTGCATCTTCTTTTCATCATGTCCTTGGTATCTTATTTATTTTTCTTAAAACTATTTATTTTAGTTGTCCTTTTGTTGCCGCACTTCCTTGAAGAAAGTTATAAAATAAGTCCTTGTAAAGAGTTTTTACCTCCATAGAAACCTATATATGGCCAGTGCACATACAGTTACAGTCATCAATTACATTAAAAAACCACAAAATCTTTCTCTTATCTTCACCCAGTGGTCCATTGGCAAACCAAATCTGTTTATTTGATAGTAAAGGAGGCAAAATAACCTAGGCTTGAATCCTGTTTTACATCTTAGCTCCCATACATATTAATTACTGTTACAGCAATCGAGCCTTGTAATACCTTGAGGGATCTTCACTCTTGAGAGAATTCACTGCAGAGATTGTTAATGACAACCCACCTATGCCATACATACAGGGAAATAGGTATCTAAAAAGGCTGTCATGAAAGTCTGCTGTTAAGGGTCGAGGGACCAATTTACTTCAATTTACCTTAACGGAATCCCTCTGTCCTGATAGGAAGGGATTTAATAGGGAAAGGAAGAAATTCACACCTCGGTCTGCTCGGATAGCTGAAACAAACTTTAATATACAATAAAGCCACACAACTATATTCTATACGTATATGATTACAAACCAAAAGGGAAAGGGGAAGGGGGGAATGAAAAGAAAAGGGAAAAAAACCCCAAAGTACTGAGTAGCAAATGTTTATACACAATCTGTCCTTTTCAAGGCCAAACTTCTAGCCGGCTTTCCGGGCAGGCAGCCAAATAATGAGATAAGAGTGAAAAAAAACCACTTTGGTTCCCTCTGGCAGGGTTAAATTCCTCTCGCGCTGGGAAGGGGGACCACGGGCGCCCTCCGGGCAGCTGC
>NW_010427262.1:104626-124108 GCF_000710305.1 Buceros rhinoceros silvestris | reverse complement strand
AATATAATAAAATAGCTTTTCCTTCAGGTCGTAACTGGAATACTAATTCTTAGTTACAGCTGTCTGCTGAACATACACATGAATTTGCAAAATAAAATATGTAGTGGAAATAACTGAAAATGTCTTCATTTAAATATAAACATGTGACACTCTGGGGACAAAAAGACGGGCGTTTTTTTGGAATGACACAAAGAGTCAGGACTGGAGTTTTTTCTTGTTATTCCCTTGGATTCTTGTGGAGAAAATCCTCCTCCAGCCCTCTGGCCCAAGAGTTTCCTGGCACCAAATGCTCTGTGCTGCTGGGTTTGGCTGGCTCTCAGCAACTGGATTCTGGCCTGGCGTGTTGGGGAAGGCAGGCAAACAGCACAGGAACACTCAGGAACAGAGGACCAAATCAAAATAACTGGAAGGCTTAAATGAGATAGGAGTTTGCATAGTCAAATTTTTCACGTGTAGAGATACGTTGGTACTTGGGTAAAGGGTCAAATAAATCTTTTGGGCAAAACCAGGACAAATGTGCTGCTACAAGGGATGGTTTCCTATTCCATGCTTTGTTTACAGAGATGTTAACTGTCATAAACAAGAAAATTCAAGTTTAAAATTTAAATGTTTTCTTAAATTATTAAACATCCAGTCTTCCCAAACCTGGTTCTCATCTCTTATATAGTGTTTTCATACTTTCAGAAGCACATATGGGGCCGCTTATTTAGTGAGGGACCATTGCACGCAGTAGTTTCGTAAGTACTTGGTCTCATAGTTGCATAGACTCATCAAATCTCATGATTGCATAGCTCATCTTCATTCATATATGCTACAATTTAATCCTTAATTATGCGATCTTTTATATAAACTGAATTGCTGCTAGAAGACAATTTTCCCTGAAAAAGTAGACAGTACTGTTTTATCCTTTCAAAAGTTACGTATTATTATGCCTGCTACCACGTATTTTTTTATTATGCTATGTATCTGTTATCACCCAACTCGTTTTTTCCCTCAAACTTTAAGTTTCTGATTGACTACAAGTTAATTTCTTAGAATCAGAGAACTTTACAGCTACAAGAGACCTTGAATATTTAGGTTAGTCCCTTTCCTTACACTGAAGCAGAATCCAGTTTATACTAGCTCACATTTTACTGCATTTTCTAATGAATCTCAAATTTCATGCAGGAATGTCCTCAAATTCAAATGGTTAATGCACCACAGTAAAGAACATTCAACGTGCTTTAAGGATTTGCATTAATTTTCCCACGCAACCCACTTCCAGAAAAATATCACCAATTAGTTATATGGATAAATAGGAAATTGTTTGTGGTTATTCTGCATATGGCATTAGGGACAACACATTTTTGGAATCATCTGAACACTAATTAACATTCAAAAACTGGAGAAAAATTGGTCATCTGATCTGCTCTAGTGCTACAGTTCTTACGCACCATTCTTTGTTTTGGGAGAATATTTTGGATGGAAAACAGAAACAAACATAACAAGCATTGGGGCAGGAGTAGGAGCTGGATGCTTACCCGCAGAGGTGCAGTTTTCCAAAATGAATGACCTCCCTTCTCCAGCCCTGGGTCGTGCCTGCGTAGTAAGTGCTGCTCGGGTGATGTTCAGTGGAGCACAGGGAGCTGAGGTGGCTGCTGCTGCTGTAGCACAAGGGGAGCAGCAGGTGCCAGGTCGCACCCAGATCTCGTGAGAACTCCAGCTTTACTGGGTCAGCAGAGGAGCTGTCAGTGGTGCAGCCAATATTGATCTGGGGGCCAAGACATGATATGCGGAAGATGACACAGGGCAGGCTGCAGGACTCCTAATCAGTCTTTGTCTTCTTCGTCAATCTCCCCCATTTGGTATGGTATTTATTTAGCCCAGGAAATGGTGATTTAAGAATTCATTTAACTGCTGGGATGATATACTCAGGACATGCAGGTGGACATGAACTCTTGCACATTGCCCTACCTGTCCATGGGCATATTGCACTCTGGCTCATCATAAAATGAAGGTAATGTGAAATCCCCAACTACTTCTACTGAGAGAAAAACATAAATTGGACAAAATCTCAAAGAAGAGCTGCTAACATTGCTGGAGCAAATGCATCAGCTCTTGCGGTCCTCTGGCAGGTACTGAAGTAATCACAGCACCAAAAAAAATGTGCATTTTTAAAACCAGAAATACTATAAGAAATCGTGTGAAGATAAACTTTTTGTAAAATTGCTAAGGTGCACTATGGTTCTCTTTCATGTTATACTTCAAAAAAAAAAAGCTTATGCCACAGGGTGTGTGCTGTATCCCTTCAGTATATTCTTCAGCTTTCATACTCGCTACCTATATGCTCATGTATAGTGGCAAAGCCCTAGGAGACAGCATTAAAAGAGGATCGTAGCTGGATTGGATTTAGTTTCAATGTCACACCAAAACAGTTTGGCAGTGTCTAACTTCTCAGGGTGTTCTCACAAGATTTCTGATACAGAGAGCAGTAGAAAAGGCAGAAAACCTACATGAACAACAGTTTTACTACTGAAAAAGATATAAAGCCATGTTTTGTACAGAATTCGAGACCTCTTAAGACATATTTTCTACATGCACCCGGTGCAAGTTGTTCTGATATTAAAATGTTCTTTTACTTTCGAATTTCTTATACAAAAGAAGAATTAGTTCCTTTACAGGAAGACTGCCATATAAAATAAGATATACCATACTTACCATACAATGAATAAAACCCCATTGCCAATGAAACAGAAAGCCTGTACTAAAATTGAAATATTTTTGGTTTTTTGCTTATCTTTGTAGAGGAAAATAATTGTCTTTGTAACATGCTGCTGTGTAATGAAAATCTATTTTAAAACCCAGTAATACTTAGAACTGCGCATGGATGTTGAAAATGTATCCTACATCGAATTTTTCTTCATCACTCTTCAGTGCACATGAGTGTCCCATCAACCTACATTTGACTAGAAGGATTGTCTACTCATCTGGAAGCTTACAGAGTTGCTTGACCCAATATACGTTTTGACTCTTGAGACACAGAGAGAAACTCTACTGCATTATGCATAACTTCTTCATTTATACTGAAGTCTTCAAAAACGTGAGCTGAAAACGATGTTCTTACTACATATGGAAGTAAGCATGTAGATTTTATGAGGTTAATGCTCTGAAGATTTAAGAATATCTTAAAGTGACCTCAAACATTTTTGTTCTACAGGCTATAATCTATATTTTAAAACAGAAAATGGTTTGCATTCAATAATTTATGAATTAGTTGCATGACAAATTAAAGTGTGCATAAGTACACAGCTAAACCAAGTTTTCTTAGAAAACTCTTACTATCATTTCAGTAATTGTTATAAACCGATATCATTTGCTGTTTAATGCTATAGCATGCTACATCTTTGTTAAAAACACCCTGGTAACTATGGCATGGCAACTTACTTGAAAGAGTCTTTTACGATTTCTTAATGACAATATAAGGTCCTCTCTAAACTAGTGGATATTAGGCTAAATGGTTATTCCCTTCAGTGGCTGCCCTAGCCAATGCACAGTTTAGATTTTAGGATAAACCAGAAAGACAGTTTACTTTACTATGTGTTGTTGATGGGGCACCTGTTTCTGCTGACTCTATTAGAAGCACAAAAAAATACGCTCCTTATTCGTGAGCTTTAGGTAACTCTGTAAGATGGGATGAATTCGAGCCATCACGGCCAAAGAACAGCTTCTTCTAGAGTATCTGTGAAAGCCTGGGCAGAAGCAAAAGGAAAACAGAACCCTGGCTCTCAGAAAGTACAACAGTGCAGTTAAGCCAGCAAGTAGAAAAATTAATTTCTAGTGTCACAGATGAAGTTGTAGCTCTCCATTGGGTTGGTTTGTGAAAATGCTGCACACTTATCCTGAGCGGGCTGTGAAGTGGCAATCTGGACCCTCATTCTATTTGGCACATCATCTTGTTCTCCATTGGTGACTCCCCAGCTTGTAGGACATGGACTTTAATGCTATCAGTGCAAGTATTTAGGCATGGACAAAGATGTAATTTAGGCAAGAAGACTTTGAGACAGAAATTTCCTTTATCTATGTATTAAAATCTTCATGATATGCCCACATGATACCAGGAAAGTAATATCAAAGCAATTACAGGGGAGATTATACAGGCTTCTCTATTTGGCAATCATAACAGATGGGCAAACACACCAAAGAGCAGAACTTAACCCAACTCTCAAAAGGCAAAATAACTTCCAGAGAACAAGTACCTCAAATTGGATTATAGTGTTTTCATTTACACTCAGGTCTCTTGTTGTAATGGAGTGTTCTCCAACTTCATTTGAAACAAATACCATAGCTGAATCTTCTTCTCTGTAAAAAAAAGGAAACATACTTTAGACTCAGTATATTACACAGTCACTTATTTCTAATTTATTGCCAAGAGATGCTTACGGAGCTCCTTTAGATGAATATGGGCAATAAAGCCCAATATTTCCACCAGGATAGAAAAACCAGTTGTCCTCTTTCGGACCAAAGTCAAATGTATCCAAAAGGATCATGGGATTCTTTAGGTTATTTCCATCAATAATGAAGTCATCAATAATCCAGATTTCTTCTTTTTTACCTACAAAGAAAAGGGGAACATTTTCATTAAGAACTAATAATATTATTATTAGAGAGCAGAACAGTAGCCAATATTTATGGATTATGTGGAGAAAAGGATGCTAAATCATGGCTTCACTATTTTCATTTTCCATGAAAATGGAAACGGAAGATTGAAAATTTTCTTTTTCAATGAAAAGAGTTGCCATACTGCTCTGCAGCCTGTCCCTGCAGACTTCGCATTCCTCTAAAATTTGTAGAAGTCACAGCAAACCAAGGACTAAAAAGGTGTTGAACAAGTATCTTCTGTTTAAATCACATTTATTCTGAAACTCTAGCATCAATGTCTTCTTTAATAAAGAATCATCTACATTTGATGACACCAAGTTAGGTGGGAGCATTGGTCTGTTTGAAGGTAGGGAGACTCTACAAAGGGATCTATACACGATGGGTCAATGGGCCAAGGAATATTTTGTGAGGTCCAACAAGGCTAATTGTCATGTCCTGCACTTGGGTCACATCAACACCCTGCAATGTTACAGGCTTGGGGAAGAGTGGCTGGAAGCTGCCCAGCAGAAAAGGACTTGGGGGTGCTGGTCGAGAGCCAGCTCAACATGAGCCAGCAGTGTGCCCAGGTGGCCAAGAAGGCCAACAGCGTCCTGGCTTGGATCAGCAATAGTGTGACCAGCAGGAGGAGGGAAGTGATTGTTTCCCTGTACTTGGCACTGGTGAAGCTGCACCTTGAATCCCATTTTCAGTTTTGGTCCCCTCACTCCAAGAAGGACACTGAGGTGCTGAAGCATGTCCAAAGAAGGGCAATGAAGCTGGTGAAGGGTCTAGAGCACAAGTTCTGTGAGGAGCAGCTGAGGGAACTGGGATTGTTTAGCATGGAGAAAAGGAGGCTGAAGGGAGACCTTAAGCCACTCTATAACTGCCTGAAAGGAGGTTCTGGGGAAGTAGGGGTCAGTCTGTTAACCCAAGTAACAAGTTGAATGTTTTTAGGCAGGACCCAACAGAAGAATGAACTGGTACTGGATTCTTAGGACCAGATTTAAATCTGCCTTTTTTTTTTGTTTGTTTTGTTAGAGATACACTAAGCATTTGCCTGCATGGAACAAATTGTTTCTGAATTGCTGTGTCTAAATGATTGCTGGAATTCTTTAGAGCCCTTAATGTCAGCTCCTGCTAAGAGATGTGCTCAGAGTAACTGAGAGCTGAGGAGAGCTTTCTTCAGCTGGCACATCTCCTGTAATCAGGAGGAATGACTGCGTTCCTCTTGTGGTTTTCTGCAGTTCTTTACAATTTAATCAAAAGATTAACTGCTCGCTCCATACTCTTTCTAAATGGGTTTTTAATGCCTAGTTAATTTTGAGCAAGGTAGGCCCAGTTCCTATTTACACTTGGGACACTTTTATATAATTGGATCATTCTTCTGGACACTCAGTGGAAATGAGAATCAGGTACATGAAAAATAACGAGAAGTAGGCTTTATTGGCATTGCTTGATCTTCCAGTCCCTCCAAGACCAAAGCTGATAGTCTTCTGCACAGAGTTGAGGGGTATTAGGCTAAGGTACTTTCACTTCGCAGCGTACAGCAGCATTATAAGAACAATAAACATAATCCTGCAATAATTTTAATTGAATATAAGAAAACATGATTTAGGGGTCTCCATTATTGTTGAGTTAAAAAATTGAGCCTTTTACAGATGCTGAGCTGTGCAAGTGTGGACCTGGATTCCCATGGGCGTCTCTTCCTTACCGTTGTTGTAAGGTTGCCAGAGCTTGAACCGCGTTGCGTTGCTTTGGGCCACGTAGGGCAGAGGAACATTAATAAAGAGGACATCTGTAGTTTGTGTGAAGTAAAACTCATCTATCAGGTGCCAAGTGATGCCACCGTTGATAGAATATTGCAGCAGGATGGAATGAGACCTCTCGGGAGTACCTGGAGCAGAGAGGACATGCATTTACATTCATTATAATCTGGTTTCAGAAAACACAAGCTCAAAAGCGCTTCCTCAAGTGCAAATGCAATTAGGTTGTTCTGACATCTATTACAGAGTACGGGCTTCCTTTAACAACAGTTGAGATGTTATATGTGTATTGTACATGTACATCTTCCCATGCTTTCCCTTGCTTCCTGGTCTGCAAAATGCTAATGAATTGGAGGCTAGATTTACATTGCTGTCCATTATATGCATGGTCTCAGTTAATTATTTAGATGAGAAGCCATCTCAGTGTTATAATTTTTTAGATTAGAACAAAACCCATTCCTTCCACCACAGACATTTTTCAGTCATTTTCTTGGTTCTCCCAGGTAGCAGATGCTATCACCACCATCTGTAGCATCCACAGATAGAGACACAGTCATCCTCACAAATTTATAGTCTGTGTTTCTGACTGCAGGCACTTGTATGAGGATATTAATGTAATAGGAAATCACGTAATTGATGGAAAGCGCCGAGGATCTTCATTACCATGTTTTAATAACAACAACAAAACCCCAATATTTTGTGCTTTAACCTGGGCCTAAAAATCAGTGGTGGAATTGAGAGTAATATTTGCATTTTCTGACCACTGGTTCCTCTTTTTATTTATTTATTTTTACTTAAAGCTTTAAAGAGTCAATAAAGCTCTTTACAGCCCTAGCTACTAACATGTGCTGATTAGAGCCCAGCACTCACACTTGGTGCTGATTACTATGCACGAGCTCAGTCCCCAGTGTATGCTTGGCCCATGGCTGACTTGCTGACCAGGAACATCAGCATCTCCGTGATGGCATCTCTGAGATGAATTCTCACTCTGACAAATTTACACAACTTACACTCTCCCCTCCCTTCATAGAGTAGCACAGTAATGGCACATCCCTGAAAACTCAGTCCAAGGACAGGGACCAACAGCAGAAAAGGAGTAAGGGACAGTTTCATTATTTCTGCCTCGCTGTGCATTACTGTGCAAATTTCTCCCATGTTCTGTTCTTAAATTAACCAAATTTGCTGGAACCAATGTGCATGCTCCAGCTTTACCCTGCTCCAGTGCAAAGTTTCGCTTGAACCACCACATGTGGAACAGAGCAGGAGGGAGACATTTGCAGTCAGGAGCCGACTTCAGCTTATCTGTGGCAATTAACAGAAAATGACACACTGCTCAATGCTTACAGCTGAGAGATGTGCCCAGCTATATTAATTCGCATTAAACATTAGGGAGCTTGTTGGAACTAAGTTCTGGGTCTTGGCCCAGGGCTAGCAAGCCGTATAGATACCACGACAAAAGATTTCTCCTGGAGTTTTACTGCTTTGCCTCTTGTGGGTCAAGTGTCAAAATCCAGCCTTGAGCCTTTGGCTATTACTGCTGTTGAGAATGATATTTTTACTCATAATATTTTTTATTATTTTGGCAAGGATTGTATGTAGAAATATTTTCAAGGCATAGTTTTGAAAAAGAAGCCTTCACAAAGATTTCGTTTTTAAACATGAAATATTTGGGTTGTTATTTTTTGGGGGCATGTTATGGTTTTGACTGTTATTATTTATTCTCTTTTCCATAAAATACACAATAGTAATAAATAGCCAAATATATATTAATAAATATCTATTAAAGGGAATCAAACCTAATTCAGGAAAGAGCTACATTTTTTATTTGCCCATGTAGAGATATTTATTTATGAAGAAAGAGGTGGTTCAAAACTATTTTCATGCTGTCCATTGGCAAATGGTGAGTCAGTTAGGGTCCAGTCCCAGAGTGCTGAGCTTCCTGCAGAAGCTGTGAACATCTTCCACCTTCCATCAGTGGAAGAGGAGTTTTTGTATGTTGAGAGTTCAGTCAAGTGCCAGTTCCACAAGCAATGTTGGAAAAATCTTCTGAAATTGCATGGGAGTGACTCAAATCCTCAACCAGGTTAGTGGTTCTCCACCACATCACTCCTCACTTGGATAAAATTATTTTGCAAAGCCAGACCTGGCAGGACTTGGAGCAGGCTAAGACTGAATCCTTGGCTTGAAAATACTTGGGCTGGAGAAACTCTCTTAAGCTGTAAATCGATGTATAATCTTGGCTTGCAAAGACTGGCTCTTCTTCTGAAGCAAAAGAATTACGGAGTTTTAGACAAATCTAAGATACCTTCTAGGAAATCAAATGGTAAGAGCTTTTAATGCAGAGGACTGAAGCTTGAAAATGAAAAAACCCTGTAGTTTCTTATCAACCCCTTAAGTAATCTATTGTAGGCACCATTCTATGATTTAAAAATCAGGTAAATTCATTTTTCCCCTCAACGTATTACAAAATCTCTAAAAAATCTTGAGCTATTTTGTTTTTTTCTGCTCAAAGACTCTACTACCTGTGCTGTTTTTTACACCACTACACTTTACTTCTTTCTTAGGAACTACAGAGACGGCCATGTAGGCTAGTAGCAAGGTAGGGATGATACAGCCTCTCAAACAAGTTCCCATATTATCTTCCATAAACTGACGATCACATAAACTGAAGCTGAAGGTGTAAATTCATATTGGTTTTGGTGATGCTACTACACATGGACAAAACTAGAGAAGTGATAAGAAATCAACAGTGGTCTTACCTTTGGCAATAAATTTGAATGAAAACTGGATGTACACTGTATTAGCGCAATCTAGATCTCTTGAAACAAGCATTCTTAGTCCTTCCTGCAAATACAGAATGTATAGTGTGAAATCTCAGTTCTGATTATCGACGATGCTCTGCAGCTTACGATTGTTTGGATGTTATCTGTTACTGACTGATGATGGCAGCACAAGAGGTTTTCAGTCCCACACCTTCTCCCAGGCAGAACACGAGGGCTGATAGCCTTGGCAAAGTGAGCCATAGTAATGGAAAGGGCTAGATATTGGGAGTGTGTCACCACCAGAGGCACAGCTACATGATCAGGTACAGACCCAGGTACAGCTCATTCAGTCCGTGCTCTGAGCCACTGGAATGTGATCTGATCTGCAAGAATGGACTTACTCAAATGTTGAGTCCAAGCTAGTATGCTCATTTTGGGGAGTGGGGGAGCAATATTTATAGTAGCCAAGCACCCTAATTTCCAAGCAGAAAGACTATAACCTCTTTTCTGTGCCTCAAAAAAAATTTTGTACAAATATCCTCTTCTGGGGCAACATTTTGACTTAGAGCAGTAAGGCAAGGGAGCAGATAGGAAACCTCATAGTGACCCCTAAGGTTCTGTCCATGTCCATAGATGAGCTAAATATTGTGTGGATCCTGGGGCCAGAGCTGGTCCCCATTCTGCAGAGATCTGGCAAACCACCTCTCAAAGCTTCACTCTTTCTCAGACCCATTCCCCCAGGGGAATGACCTATAGGAGCAACCAATCCAAGTTTTAGGTAATACACATCCCATGATTTGTGATTTAAATGATCTAAAGAGGTTGAACAGGAGTCAAGGTTTTGCAAAGCAATATTTCTAAAGAACTAATTTCTACACCAAACTTGATTAAACTTTGCTTTTTGGGGGTACCTGAATTGACAATGTCAAATGAATACTCATGTGTGAACTTAAAATTTTTGTGCTTATGTGAACAAAAGTCTTCCTATTAAGTGTTTTGTTGAAGAACCAGGAAGTTCAGAAAATATATTTCCTGGCCTTTTTTAACCTGTAATTAACAAAAATCCTTAAAGAGCTAGAAAATTTCAAAATGATAGAATTAAGTAAAACACAAGCTAACTGCATAAGCATGGATTACACAGTCTACAGTGCTGACTAATTTGTATTATTCAAAATACTCAAAAGCCAATCAGGGGATTTCAAGACACAAATGCAATTGATTGTAATGTGTACTATATTTCCAAATCGCTCACTTGGCCTCAAGAATCTCAGCCCCAGAGTTTCATTCTCTTCCTTTGGTTGTTAAGGAAGAATTTATACCACAAATGAAAGTAATAGTCAACAAACAGATGAAATCCATTTGTTCAGAAAAAACAACTGTGACAAACAGAGCGCATATTTAGGGCAGGAAAAGACAAGAAAAATGGAAGTGTCAAATTCTAGCCTAAAGACTTAACGTAAACATATGGGGGAACAATAAAAATATACTTTCTGTTTTTAACTCTACTGGTTTTTATTTTTTTTTTCGATATAAGTCTCTGACCCCTTTAAAAATAAGAGCTGTTCCAGACTTGATGGTGTCACCATTCAGGTTTCCCCTCTCAGCACCATAGACCTCAGGCCAAAGGTCTGGATGCAAGTTACCATTGAAATCATCCTTCAGGACAGATGGCAGAGGAATGACAGGGACACAGTACGGACCACCAAAGCCTCTGTCACACCTAGCAACAGATAAGGGGAAAAGCTGTTATCCATCTAGCTTAGATAAAACACAACATTCTTTCTATGAAGCAGGTTGAGCAGGTTGCTACTTACACACAACGACCTGCATCACAGGTGCCACGGCCTGAGCACATCCACGGGCACCCTGTAGCCAGGACCACATTATCAATAGCCCAGGAATCAACACCAGAAGCATAGTTGTACTGAATCCATCTGAACCGTGTTCTGGGAGAGCTACAAAGAAACCAGAGTTGATATATTTCAGGCTTCAAAATATCTGCTCCACAAAGTGCTAAACAGTAAAGAAAATCCCATAGAATCCAGGAGAAGAAAAGCATATTAATAAGCATGACTTCCTGAATTGGAAAAGATTCATATTCCAGTTGAAACAGGAAGCTTCAATTTCTCAGGTTAGTTTTTAGGCAAAATTCCAGCAGACTCTAAAGGAAGGTGCCTAAAGTGAGAACCAAGAAAGAATGTTGCTGTGACTCTTGCTGGTCAGCAAGGGGATTGAGCAGAAACTACTAGCTACGTTAGCATTCACCAGCTCCACGTGTTGCTAGCAGAGTTAAAACAATAAAATTGCTTAAGTATGTATAAATGAACTTTCATTATTTTTAAGCATTGTGTAAAGAAAAATATTATTACATATGTTCATAAACACATGTATAACAAGGCAGGGATATATATGTACAATGCATGCACACTGCTGCGATTGCTGACTGCCTTGTTATCCTCAGATGAGACAAGCGTTTTGGGAAAAAATATCTATCAAAATGCTATGGGTTAGATCATCTTATGTTTGTTCAGACAGGAAATGTGCTGTGGACAGTGTAGAGGGAATTGCCCTCAGACTTTGACGGGATCAGAATATCATTATATTCTTTGGAAGAAGATGTATGGTCCTCTGGAGCAAACTATGGAACTACAAACCAAGGTGTGAACCCCAGTCTCAGTCCATTTACTGTGTGTCCGTTTTTACCACTATATTTTCTGGGTGGTGAAATTCAGAGGCAGCATGTAGGGTGCTTTGAAGAATTACAGAACTCTTGAGAATCACAGTAAGCAATATCATCATTATCTGTTATTTCTAAACTAGAGCATGGTTTTATTCAGAGAGACAGATGCCAGCATATCTGCCACATCCACTTACAACCATGTGATATCACCAGGAGGCATGCAAAACTCTCCTCCTGGTCAAAAGGGTAGAGGTGGTGCATCCATTAACACATGTTTTGACTTGTTCAGTGCCATGACTAACATGGCTAAATCTTGGATGACAGCAAATACTTTTATATGAAAGGGTAGGTTATGGCATGAATTATTCCTTCTTACTAGGTAAATGTTAGAAAACCTTGGTTTAGCATTTCTGTTCTTGCTATCATAGATTATAAATAAGACTTAATAATTCACTTATCCATAGTTGTTACTTCACATTCCTGCAGTTTTCATTATATCCGCTGAAATATTTTGAAGAGAAATTTAAAATTCTGATGGCGTGACAACACACATTTAATAATTTAAAAGACATGCAGAAAATTCCCAAGCTGGGGGATGCTTGCTCAAATTAGATCAGCAAAATCTGTATCATACTAAACAGCCAGGAGAGCAGTGCTCACTTTGTTGAGGGTGGGAGGTAGACTGTAATTCTTTTCCAGTTTTGGAATCTTTCTGAAGTATAGATGGAGCTCTCAGTGTAGTGCTGACAGCCGATGGTTGGAGGGACACACTCCTCTGTCACCAGGTGCCAGTCTCTTCCATTGTTTAGAGAGTACTGCAGGTGAATGCTATGGGAATTGCTGTATGGCTTGCTGCAACCCATGCTCAGCTCAAACTGCAGGAACGTGGAGGCTGATACATGGAAGTCCCAAGTCTCAGCATAACGGGGTTTTCCTAAGAAAAGGGAGAAAAACCACAAAAAAAGTAAACCTCATGCATATGTTTTCAGTATCATCATTTGCATTTGTTATCTGTATTTTCACCCATCTCAGCCTCCTCTTCCCTGTAGATTACTATATAGCTGAATTTGCCTATACCTTCCGTTTTGTAAAGACTTGACCCATAAATAATTTATAAAACAGATGCATTCAAAAGCAGCAATGTTTGGTGACACATACCAATGTTTTCACTGAACATCAGAGCTGTATCCATAGACAGGCAATCGATGTCTACTTGACCTCCTTGTATTCTGTACCAGCTTGCTTGTAAATCCACAGTTCCATCGAATTTATCCTGGAAGCCAGTCTGAGAACTGTCATTCATCCCTATAAGGACATCATCCAAAGCCCACTGACCTGAATGCTTCCCTATAAAAAGCAGAACAGGCAAATTAGTGGAGCTCCTGTAAGGTTTTTTTATGCATGTATCCTGCATTCACCCAGTGAGCAGTGGTCAGTCCACACGAGTTAAACAAGACTGAAATGTTGCTCAAGGATGAGCCTGGGCCCTAGACTATGTTTCTATTTTGGATAAACACAGATATTTCCCTCTTTATTTCTCAAGTTTCACACTCCCTGAGCACCTAAATTGGGTATTTTCATTTTATGGATCACAACTTTCCTGCCATTCCCCACAGCTAAATTGGAAAGACCTCGGGTTCCTGAAGTACCTTTTGTATAGAAGAGAAGAGTACACAAATGAAAATGCTGAAGACTCTTGATATAGATTATACTCATTATAGAAAGGTTTCTAGGAAGTAGAAGAGAAAGAACACTTCTTCTCTTGCTTTCCAGCCTACAGGCATTTCACTTGACCATCATCTCCAGCCCATTTCTTCAGTCCTTCATTTAATTTAATTTCACCTTACTACCGGCATGCTGAAAATGCCATCTTACTGTGCAATCACTGCCCTCACAGGAGAAAAAGAAAAGTCTTGAGAATAAATTGTGAGCTTGTCGCGATGTGCCAGGACTTTTGTCTTGCCTCTATGGGGAACATGGGCTGTGGCTGATAGGGCCATTCTGCACTGAGTTAAGGCAGACAGAATAGTCTACAAAGGAGCTAATATCTGTAATGAGGAGTGGCTGCACCTACAGGCACTGGTATGGAAGGTGTTATTTCAACCTCCACTCATAAACCCTCCCTCTTGCTGGGAGCTACAGGACTGCAATCAGGTAGTCTTAGAGTGACTGTTCTCAGCAGGGAGAGATGTCATCCAAGTGCCCCCAGCACAAGTGGCCGTGGGCAGGACACAGGTAGGAAGCAACAGGTCTGACGTTGCACCACTCACCAGTGCAAATAATGCTGGCAGAATGCTGGTCTGTGACGCACCAGTTGATGCTCAGCATTTTCCCCAAATGAACTGGCTTCTTAACTAAATCACATCCCTCTTGCCTTGCCTATTCTCCAGCCTAGTGAGGACAATTAATTCTTGCATATACATTGTAAGAAAATGCGTGAATAAAGAACCACCATCAAAATGATAAATGATATCCAGGAAGCTGCATAGCATAATTACCTCAATGTAAGCTGTGTGCTTTTCTCACTGAAGAATTCCTGTTAAAATGTGCTTTGCTGTATTTCTGGGTATCACCTTATATTCCCTGCAGGGATCCAGGAGCTTGCATGAAGGTCGGGCTCTTAATCAGAACACGTTTAATAGTGGTAATGTGCCCCCTCACAGTTTGGCTGTAGGTATCAGTTAGCACTAGGGTTTTACTTTCAGCTGAGAATGCGGGAAGAGGCTGAGTGGCTTTGGAGATGCAGCAGAAGGTGGGGGAGCAGGGCACTGGGACACCAGTCATGGCAGGGGATGGGGGTCCTGTTTTGGAGCATGAAGTTATTAAAGTAGTGAGATTGGAGCCATCAGGTAGGAAGATTCAAGGTCAAATTATGCCTCCTCTTTCAAAACAGAGGAAAAAACGAGATCAAATGTACAAGCCTTTTTGCATCCCGGGTCACTCTATATTCAGGTAAATCCTCTAATCTTGTCTAGGCTTTTCTGTGTCCACTCCTATCTTTCAGCATCTTTGGTTTAAACTTAGCTCTTAAACAATTTTGCTTTTAAGCCCACAATTCTGCTTGGGGCTATAAAAGGAAATCATGTCTGAAGTGACTGAGGAAAGCCTAAATATGCTCTTACTTACGCCAGCTGTTGATCATTTTGTGGTTTTGGCAAGCTGAGGTTTCTGCAGAACATGTCCATACCGACAAGCATTGACATGTGGGTTGTGTAAAGCTGCTTAATGAATTTTTAGGAAGACACTGCTTACCATGTTGTGGCTGCCACCAGCGGAAAGCGGTGGCAGGGGTTTTGGCCTCCCGAGGTAAGTCTATCGAAACAACCTGGGGTTCCAGGTACGACATGAAGTCCAGCTCCCGCAGCAAATGCCAGGTGATCCCATTGTCATTTGTGTATTGAACAACAAGCCCTATGTTTAAAATTAAGAATTGCAGTTAGTCCAACTGTACAGAGCAAAGGAGGTGAACTCTGTAATCTGTACTGAAAGATGACTGTTGTGAGTCCGCATCAAAGCAAATGCCCTATGTCAAGAGACAATACGTTGATGTTAAATGATTTGTACTGAAAGGAAACCAAAGTTTTCTCATCTAGCAGATGTCAGTGGTCTGTCTTCATGCAACTATACCACCTGACATGGGGAATCTGTTCCCTAAACTGCTGATCCTTCCCAAACACAAATATCAGCCCCCCACCCCAGTAACTCTAAGCATCTGGGAGAGATTAATTTCTTCATACTAAATATGTTTTCAGATGCAGCTTTATAATTTTGCATTTCAGCAAATCATGCACGAGCTTGGGTTGGAAGGCAGTCTTTTATTAGACCCACTGGTGTAGTTGAGAAGCTGAACAAGTTTTCAGGCACACAACTCTTCTTCAGGTTGGAAGTGGAGATTGCCTACTTTATCCCGAACTTGAATTTTATTCCTTTTATTTCAGACCTGAAGAAAGTCCTGTGTACTTGTAAATTTACCTGCTTTCCAACACTATCAAGTAGTCTAATAAAAGCTATTGCACCTTGTCTTGTAAATGTTGTCTGTCTTAAACCACCACAGCTCCAACAGTTACTCCTACTGGTAGATCACTGTTAAGTTTGGTGGAGATAAGTATGATTACAAATGTGGAAAAAAAAAATCTTTTCTGCACCATTTATAAAAACTGAACAAATAATCAATTTAAATTTTTGATTTTATAAAGGCAATAAAAGGCAAAACCACTGTAGAAGAGCCATAATACAAGAAGTTTATTATAAATGAAAGGAGCTTTACCTTCGTTCCTGGCTCTTGGTCTGTTGCAGGAGTTACCAACAGCCTTGCTTCCAATTTGTACGTAAAACTGAACTAGCCTATTAAAAAAAGTCAGGGTAGAAGAAAAACATGATCTTGTGCTATCAGAACATAATCAATCATGATAAATCTTCTCTCTTAACTAACGTGGCATTTTCAGTTAGGTTGTTCTTCTAGGCTTATTGATCAGGTAATGTTCCCCGTGAAATCAAACGTGGCAATAGTAGACAGTGGAGGACCCAAGACTGAAGAAGGAGATGTGGTTTATTCATCCTGTGCCTAATAAATATATTGTTGGACTGAGTGCAGGCAAATTTGCTCCTTACATCAGATCTTACCTTGACCTTTTGTAGCTGGAAATTTATTTTAGCTGTAAAATACAATATTAAAGTTTTAATAAAATTATTATAGCCTCACTAAACCACCAGTCCCTTTTGGGTCCCTAAATTCTCAATCTAAATAATTTTCAGTGAAATACATTCATGGGACATTTTACAAAGTAGGCTCTTTGATTTTGAACCTATACATTTTAGTTTCACTGAATATCCTCTTGTTCTCATGTCATGAGACAGGAAAAAAAAAAGATGTTCCTGATCTGCATTTCCTGCAGTCTTCCCTTTAGTCACAAGTTTTATCACTTCCCTACCGCCTCTTATTGCTTTCTACTGTAAACCATAACAACCTTTTCATACTTCTCTCTGCATGGAAGTTTTTCTATGTCCTTGATTTTTCCCATAACCATTTTCTTCAACCCTTCTAAAGCCTTTGAGACAGTGCTGCTGGTTTTATTGACAGAACTTTGGATTAGCCTGAAACATCCTCATTTAACTGTATTTGAATTAATAATTATCCCATCCTTGTGACCCAAAACATTGTTAAGATTAGCCTGAAACATCCTCATTTAACTGTATTTGAATTAATAATTATCCCATCCTTGTGATCCAAAACATTGTTAATTTTTTTTTCTCCCAGTCTGCAGTGATCCCCTGGTACCCTTGCTGAACTGATGTTTTTAATTATGACTCTGGTCTCAGAGGAGTTTGCTCTTCCTCTTAGATGCACACTGTAGTGCTATATAACAGCAATTCACTTGAAATAATGTCCTGCTGCTCACTCACCAGATTTCATTGCATGTCTCCAGCATTCACCTGGTCATAACTAATGTAAAGAGCATTTTGATGACTGGGCATGCCATGGCCCTCTCATCTATGCCTTCTTCACAGGTTACCACATCGCGCTCCTGAAACAGTGCCTGAACAGAGCAGGGAACCTGGATTTACACCCGTGATGAGCCTTTGTACGCTGAAAGCTGGCAGTGCCATGCCCCCTCTTGTTTCCTTCCTAGCCAGTTTTTGACGAACCTGGATTTACACCCGTGATGAGCCTTTGTACGCTGAAAGCTGGCAGTGCCATGCCCCCTCTTGTTTCCTTCCTAGCCAGTTTTTGACAGGGTGATGCCCACCTGTTGTGTTATGACAACTGGATTACTCACTGAAGTGATATTTTTGGGAAGCAACTACTTGTCCCTTGTGCTGGAAGCGTCCTCATGGAGCACATAGGGTGATGTGGGATTATTGACAACCAGGAGGTTTTTTTGGAAAAGTACACAAATCTAAAGGATTGTTCAAAACCAGTTGAAATATGAAAGCTGATCTGTAAATATTATGATTTCCTTTTATTGTTTTTACTCACTGAAGTGATATTTTTGGGAAGCAACTACTTGTCCCTTGTGCTGGAAGCGTCCTCATGGAGCACATAGGGTGATGTGGGATTATTGACAACCAGGAGGTTTTTTTGGAAAAGTACACAAATCTAAAGGATTGTTCAAAACCAGTTGAAATATGAAAGCTGATCTGTAAATATTATGATTTCCTTTTATTGTTTTGTATTAGAATAGTATGAATAGCACAGCAAATTAACATACAGCTTCATTAATTCTACTGCTTGTAGATAATTATTTAAAATAAAATTTTTGAGATTAATTTGTGTCTCTGAAGAAACAAGGCTTGGTTTGTCACTCAAATAATTCTCCACAAGGATACCTTGTTTTGCTTTTGGTGATTCGATCCTAACTTGTAGTGACATCAGTAAAGTCACATACAAGCCACAGCCAGAGCTAGTACAATGTAGGTAGGACAAGAGTTTCCCTCACCCACTGCTACATACACAACGTCATGATCCTCTCCTGATTCTAAACTCAACCACGCTCCAGTTCTGTTATCAAAATTGGTATCTCTTACCTGAGATATTTTTGTCCCTAGGGACTAGGATAAACCAGAACATACTCATCAGCCTCATTCGTAATACGACCCCATAGACAGATCGAGAACAGACCGGCTCACAGTATTACACCGTTTAGCCAGCTAGGTCCTACTGTTTGCTGCAGCTCTGATGTCCCAAACTGTATTCGGGCAATAAAACACTAGACAGCACTCTCAGAGGTGAAAAGATTTGCAGTCCTACAATGAAATTCTTTTATGCCTGCCAAATGTAAAGATCGGTAAAACACAAAAAATAAAACCAAAAAAAACATGCAGAAGGGTGAATCAGCCCATCTGATCTGTAAGTGTTTGACCCAGAACAGCTCTCTGGGATGGTTGCACAGTCATTAGCAACAGTCTGTAATACAGATGGGAGCCAAGTGAGCTAACAAGCCAGATGTCACTGCTTGGGAAAAAAAAAATTCCATGTTTTTTTATCTAGCTGCTAGGTAGGCACTGTGTGCAAATGCTGTTGCTGAACAGATAGTGAACAGTGTCATGAGGGACAGGCCATCAAAACGGGAGGCAGTAGCTCATCAGTAACCAAAATGCATCCAAGTATCATATTGTCAGTCAGGAGGATGGAAACACTGCTGCTGTAACTGTGCCTTTGGCGCACTGGGGCCACCCAAAAGGAGAGGGGTGGAGGGGGTTTCTGAAGTGCAGGGCAAAAACTGTGACAGCCTGCAAATGTCTGTGAAAAAAGCGTAGTCAATCATGTAAAGGAGTATGGAGACAAAAGGACAGACAAATATCATAATATATACGCTAAACATTGAGCACTTGTTTCCAATCATCGGCTTCAAGATTCAAGCTTTAGTTTTAAATGCTTTTAGCATGGCACTTGAGTTTGGCAGTGCCCTGTTGGGCTGCTGACCCAAGCAACACCACATACCCCAGGCTGGCAAATCCCTTTTGAGCAGAGCAAAACAGGGACACCGAGCCCCATCATGGACCCTGCTTCTCTGGGAAGAGAAGGGTGATGGCAAAACGGTCTTTGTGCTTCTTAGAATAAAAATTCTTTAAATTTCTTACATAAAATTTACACTTTATATTCCAAAAGCTGTAACAGAAGCAAGATGATAGGGAATATGCATAGGTAGATCTGCAGGAA
>NW_010427262.1:88119-104536 GCF_000710305.1 Buceros rhinoceros silvestris | reverse complement strand
GCAGAATGAAAATATAACTTTAATGTCTTGCAATATTTTTTCAATTTTTTGCTCTTCCATGCCTGACTTAATGAAACAAGATCTTAAAAGGTCTGGGAAAACACTATTAACCTGAAAAATAAGAAGCTTAAAAATTTACTGCGGGAGTTTCAGCCTTCCTATTCACAACACTCAATCCACATATCTAAGAGTATGTCTTTTGAGGTATATTTTTCTGCTGTTTACTCAGTCACCAAAACCTCCCAACCAAAAACCCCATGCTAAAGTTAAAGATAACTGTGTAGGGACTAAAATGACCCCTAATAAGATAACTGAATTCTATGCAAGGTATTACTGAATGCAAAAAGTAATACCAAAATGGGAAAAAGTGCTTCCCTCTAATCTCCTCTTTCAAGTGACATTAATTTTAGTTCAAATAACAGAAAAAAAATTCTAGGCTGAGGAATTATTTTCTTTTTAGGGTATGGATCTTTTAGTTAACCCCTCACACACTCAATTTAGATTGCCTTTGCTTCTAGTAAAAACAGAACCAGTTAATGTTACAGATGGTCTCAAACATTAAAGCAGGATGAATCTGTTCTAAGCAAGGTATCTGAAGCTGAATGTCTAAGTTTTACATGGCAAATCCAGATTGCCTTGTAATTAATGAAAATAATACATGCTTCCAAACAACAAAGCAGTAGTCTTTGCTGGACTCTACTTTAGGATGAGCTGCATTGTCCTTTTTGAAGCAGCTATTCTCTCCTCTGAGCATAAAACCAGCCTGGGGTAATTGCTGCACTCTAAGAGTCCATGTTCTGGTCATACAGCTTGAGGTGGATACTACTCTTGAGCATACACATGGCTGAAGAAACCAAAAAAAGTTAACTTCTCATTGTGATGGCTATAAAAAAATTAAATGCTGATTTATTTTGAAAAATGATCAGGAACACAGCTCACATGCTGAGCATGTGCTCAGAAGATGGATCTTAGTTGCTGTTACGAGCTGTCCCTCTAGCCGTTTATGTTCTTTGGCCAGTTTCAAGACACCAGATGACCATATTCTTGTATAAAACAGAAGTAGTGATAGATTAAAAACATCAAGATAGAGCATTGCTCAGTATTGTAAAATGTCTTCTGGCCTTTAAAATGATTCAATGTCTATAAAACCAGAAAGCTATAAATATTAATATCTGTTATTAAAAGTTGTTTCAAAGTAATCTTAAAGCTAAAGAGAATCCTTTTCTCTTATAAAAAGATTTCCTCAGGAAAGAAGGAATAACTCAAAAATACTGTTTGAACACGGATTTCTTGATGATGTGTTTACTTCCAATATTATGCTTCACAGGATTAATAACACAAGATTTAAAAAGACAGCAGAACAGAAGCGCTCAGATCTTCCCAGAGTTCTAGTGCAAACATGAACTTGTCCAAAGCACATTTGTCAAACAATTAATTAATTCAATTATTAAGTAGATTACATAACTATATAAATAATTCATGTATTTGTCAGAGAAGAATTTGTTGAACACACAGGGGACATAGCAAAGGCAGCTGGTGCCATGCTGCTCGGTGTGAGGGAGCCACTAAGGATGTCTCCAAACCCACAGCAACCCTACTGCCCTAAGGAGCATCACTTGGCTGAGCTGGAGAGGAGTAGCAGTGACTCATGGCCCATCTTTGCTGAGTGAACCCACAAATGAAATAATGCAGCAGATCATGACGTTACTTACCCTTGGAGCAGTATTTGTCAGGACAAATATCTTTAAGCTAACTGATACAGTTGTAGTGTGAGCAGGGTTTCAGGTGCATGATCCCTCATGAGACGGGACCAAGCAGCAGCAGACTCCAGGCTAAATAATGGTTAGAATTAACAGCCCTTTGTTTATCCTAATTACATTAATCAATTAGGCAATTTGAGAGAAAAAGGATAATTGCTACCAGCAGTGCAGGATTCAGTGGTTGCAGAGAGAGAGGTGAAGACTTGTTAGCCTCTTGGCTACACAAAAACAATTCACATTCTGTTTTTTACACTTCTGACAAGTGGACTAATTCGCAGCATCTGGCAGAGTAAACAACAGCTCATTGCTGTGCCATCACCACGCCTGCAACTCAACGCAGTCAGGGGAAAAGGGATTTTTTTCTGTTTGGCTGTGGGCAGTCTTAGGTTTTGTGCAGTCTCAAGATCACGGCTTCTGCCTGTCCATCTAGAATACGGTGCAAACCATCTTCTCAGAAGGATAAGGAGTTCATATTTTTCATGCTGCTATTCCCCCGTTTCTAACCTAAGTGTTGCCTCTTAAGAGAAGGAAATAGTACACCAGAATGAATAAAAAAAAGGAATTTCTCTGCCTTTGAGATTACGTGTACAGTTGCAGTTAACAGAAAAACAATTCCCACCTTCTCACATCTGCACTTGTAATAACAGAGAGGAGACAACATGAATACACAGACAAATGTGAGAAGCAGCACTGAGGATTGACCTGATATTTGTTGTGTCCAGGGGAACAGTCCTCGCCTCCCTTTTGCCAGGTCCATTGAAGTACAGAGATTTTCCGTCGCTGAGGATGCCACAGCCTGTGCCAACCTGACCTCCTGTTATCTTGTACCAAAGAGGGCTTAGCTTCCTCTCAAACCTGTCGAACATCTCACTGTGATTAGGCACATTAGACACACAGGTTCCATGAGAAGCTTCAAGGAAAACAAAAAAAAAGGAAGATGCTCTGGTGAAACTGTGCTGAACAGAGTAAAGGTCGGATACAGTACACTGGCAGGCGGTTCAGTTGCATCCACATATGACAAAGTTCCGGGCTTTTCTAAGAAAATGGCCTGACAATAGGATTGTACCTTTTCAAATCCGCTTTACAAATTCTCATAGGCAGAATAAGCCGTCTTCTTCTAAACTCTGAGGAGGCTTATTTCACTAGGTGAGAAACAGCCACGCTTTTTGTTGATAAGGCATTTTAAGTACACAGAAAAATATTATCCTTTTATTTCGTTTTAAACAAATTGAACAAAAGATGTTAGCTTATTGCTTTATTGGCGTAGAGGGTTGAAAAGAGTGCAGCATGCAACTGGTTGTGTCAATCAGGTTTTTTTCCACTGGATTTTTTTTTTTTTTTTTTTTTTTTTTTTTTTTTTTTTTTTTTTTTTTTTTTTGTACTTCATCATAAAAGACCCTGAAACCACAAGTGAGCAGAATTTTGCACAGAAGAGCCTGTCAGAACATATGTTCCCTCCTGGTCCCATGCCATCTGATGGCCAGGGGACTCAAAACCAGAAACAATTCTTTTGAAGATGATCCAAAATATTTTACGCAGACTTTTTAGTTTATAATATTTTATTTTGTTTTCTCTTTTATTGCTAGTCCCTTCCTATTCATACAGATGGTGATGTTCAAAGACTGTGGTTGCCAGAAACATCACCAGTATCCACTGCCTTCAGCTGCTCTGTTTTGCCTGTGCTGAATTTTATTTAACAAAATGAAAAGATTCTTGCTGGCAGCCCATGAAATTTATGTCATCATGTATTTTTCCAGAATATCTGAGAGGAGAAACAAGATGCTAGCTTTACAGTTTTAAGTCAGCTAACGTTTATCGGTAATCCCACCTAAAAAGGGTTATCCTACCTGTGTAGCCCAGGTCACAGAAGCAGACCCCTGAGACGCAGTCCCCATGTCCACTGCAGTAGTTGGGGCAAGGCTCAGAAATGTAAACGCCGTCTAAGCCAAAAGGAGGCACACTCTTGTGAGAGCTGCTCTCCTGGATCCAGCGGAACCGAGTCTTACTGTAGAGAAAGAACAACAAAGGACACAGTGTTTCTATTCCCAGATTCAATATCTACTGGTCCTTGTTTAAGATTAAAAGGAGCATTTCCTAAACTAGCCATTTGCCAGTAGGATGCAAATGGATGCCTGGAAAATATTTCTTGACACACTACATTTTGCACTTAATGGTATTTTTTCCAGATTTTTTGGATGTATTTTGACTTTCTCTGTTTCTCTGGTCCATATGTACTGGTGTGATGCAAAGAACAGCTATGTGGTTTTATCAACAAGAGTGAATGATTAGATGTGATTCTGAAGATGCCTTTCACTACTCAGTTCAACCTGAACTGCTAATTACATATTAAAATCCTAGAACTCCATTTCTTACAGTACTTACAAAAGGGAACTCAGTAATGGCAGTGATGAAGAGTTTATTACATTATTGTACAATTTTAAATAAAAAATGTTCAAGTATTTTGGACATAAGGAAAAAACCCCCTCCACCCCCCCCCCCAAAAAAAAACCCCACAAACCAAACCAACCAATCAACCAACCAGAAACAAACCAAAAAGAAAAAACCCCCCCCCCCCCCCCCCCCCAAAAAAAAACCCCACAAACCAAACCAACCAATCAACCAACCAGAAACAAACCAAAAACAACAAACGTCCTAGGGAACATGTGGACAAAAATACTAAGCTTTTATTCTTGGATGGCAACAGGAAATTTCTGGAAAACGGTGATGTAACGTAACTGAAACTGCTCCAGGGACTTCAGTGAGCCTGTACTAAGTTACTCCAGCTGACCCACTATGTAGGAAATTTGTCAAAGAAAAGAATATTTTGGTTACTAATTTTCAGTCTTTTACTTTTAGCTGAATCGTTTCACGGGTGGTTCCACAGAGAGGGGAACAGGTTTAGTCTGATTGCCAATACAATGGATTAACTAAGATCCTGCTTGCTACTCTAACTATAGTAAACCTATTGCTTGATTTCTGCTGTGCGCTGGGTTTTGGTAGGTAGGTGATCCTTGTGCTTGTGCTCTGTACCAGCTGAGGGAATGGGAGGCTCTCCGGATAACCCATCAACCATGATTTCCAAAGTGCCCCACGATGAATTCTGTTTGCAACACGACGAACCCCTCATTGAACTCACAGTACTTAGTTTTTAATGTGTTTGCATGAGCTTCATATTCCTGATCGCGTTACTCAACATAATGCCAAACAGATTGCTGGTATTGATTCTGCACTGCTTGTTGTGGGTAAATCGAATCAGCTGGTGTCAGATCTGTTCAGTTTGGCACCTGCTTTTATTGGCTAATTACTGAAGAAAAGACAACCTTGTTATGGTACGTGCCGCTATTTCAGCTCCTTGTGGCAAAGGCACCAGCTCCCCTGACTACACAGTATGGCACGTGCACGAAAATCTGTGCCAGGGCTTCAGAAGACCAGAGCAAAGGATGGGGCTGAAACCCTGGGGCAGCACTAGAGCAGCTGCCTTGTGGGGAGGGAGTTGGGAGGCAGCAGGGACGTGGCCAGGTGCTCTGGACAGCTGCAGGCAGCAAATTGGACTGGGGTGGTTTACTGACAGGGTAAGACAGTGAGCAAGCTGAGTGAGGAACTTAAGCCAAATCCAAGTAAGATTGAGAAAAGCCTCCTGATTTCAAGGCTTATTTGCATCCTGCACTGTCCGATGTTTTCTAATCGGGGATGAACCCGATGCTGAGGTCATGCTCACAGATAAGCCCTCCTCCCTCCTTTGACTTCATCTGTCCTGGCTGCCTTCAATGACACAGCGCATTACACAGCAGCACAGATACGCTTCTAGGGTTTCTTCACCCAGTGGTAACTGTAAAATTAATCTTGTTCAGATGGCTTATTTGATTCAAGTGACTTATCACTCTCTTGCTGGTGCCTCTGACCTAACTGATATGCATAGAGACAGCATCATGATGAAGGGATTGATGTCAAATTAAAATGTTCTGGGATCTTTGTTGCTTTGCAATTTAATTTAATAGACTATTCTGATACCTTTAAAATGGAAAGCTTCTCCCTGTTTTGGAGAGCACAGTATAATTTTCACAGATCTGCAGATTTTAAACATCACTTTATTCACAGCTTGCAACTTTTTCCTAATGTAGCATCAAAGAAGAGGCAGCTATTTCACATGTACCACTGGCATCACTGGTTTACAATGTACAGTACCTCGCGGCAAGTGACCTGGGGATAACAATAGTAATTCTTGTCCAGTCCTCAAAGTCTCCCGTGTGATACACAGTTGGCTCGCTCAGCTCCCGGGAACTTCCCTCACATCCCTTTGTGCCCGGAGATGCAGGGTAGCAGCCTTCCTTCACAAGTGACCAGAAGAGCCCAGCATCATGTGAGTACTGAAGCAGAACAGGGGCAGAACTGCTGTACTGGTTGGTGCAACCAATGTTCAGCTGCAAAAAATCAGAGCATCAGTTATGAGCAGAAGAAACCTGTGCTGTTATTGGTATTTTTTGGCTGCAAATCACCTTTGACTTTTTAGTTTGGAACTCTTAGCGCTCTGAACACTTGCTTTGAACCCTGCTGGCAAACAGTGACTAATGTTTGGAGTCTGTTTCCTACAAGTATATGACATTTCTCAGCAAAAACTCCCAATATCCCTCCACTAAGGTTGCAGCATTCAACACACTGAAATGTGCAGAAAACTTTTCGAAGGTCTTGGTGCACAGCAGGCCACAAACAGCAAAGTCTGTACAGGCACCTACATGCCCAGGAGGACTGGGAAGAGCTGTATCCCTTGAGGCCCATCCCATCTGCAGCCTGCCCCATGTGCCCAGAGGATCAGCCTGACTTCCAGCTCTCCCCCAGCCTGGGCCGCGAGCCCTGACCGCAGCCCAGCCATTGGCCTCGCAGAAATGATGTCTGGGAGTTGGAGCTGCTCTCTGGACACCCAGAATAGAGCAAAATTGGATTAAGTATAAAAATACAAATTAAAATGTGAAATGAGAATGTAACCAGGACAAAAATCAACTGCCAATTTGAAGTTTTCAGTTTAATTTTTCAAGCTATCAAAGAAATTAGTTTTCACTGTTTTATTGCAGAAATTCTACTTGAGCTGTAGGATGTAAAATGTGAAGCAAAATCATTCATGTAGAATGAAATAATTTTGACAAATTACTGTCTTTGAGTTTATCAATTGAAAATTATTCCAGGCAGCTATTTAAAATGGAAATTCCACAATCTCAGGAAAGCATTTAACCATATGTTTAAAATTAGACCATGCAAAGAGGTCTAACACACTTACGTGCACGCCAGTTGAAAAGCTTTCCGAAAAAGAGAGGAGCATAAATTCAGGCCTTCAATAATAGACTTTATAAAGAAGAACTCACTGTTCTCTGATACATGTTGCTTATGTCTGTGTATTTATGTTGCACTGCCGAGTGTTTCAGCAATGGAAGGCGTATGAAACTTTGGTAAGTATTGCTTTTTTAGACTAAACAGTTTTTGAAATGCTGTTGATCATCAAACAGACAGAATGGAGACTTAGTGAAGCAGAGGAAAGTGGTGAAGGGGCAAATAGTATCTTTTCCAGGCTAAATGGTATTTATATATTGAAATAGTTTTGGGGTTTAAACAGTTTAGAGTCTAAAACTACTCACTCCGAAAATCTACTGCAATCCCTCAGTTTGCATAGCATTCTGTTAGCATAACTTTTAGATGAAATGGGATTATTTTACAAATCCCATTATTTCTAACTAGCTTTCCTATTTATAGAACTGTGGGAATTATATTTGAAAAGCTGCCTGTAAACATCTGAACTCTTTAATAATTCCGCTTCTAAATTATTCAGTGTCTGTATCCACCAATTATGTAAGGACCATGTATTTGTGGTGAGCTCATTAAAATTGCATTGCAACCAACCTCCAGAATTCACCGATGGGATTTCATTATAAACTCAATAAAATTTTGATTAGGGTTCAGAAACAAGAGCTTGTCAAAGCAAATACACTTTCTTTGGAGCCCATATTCTGATGCATTGTCAAACCACCGAAATTTTTGTAAGCCCTTTAAAGAAAAGAATGTTAATTGAAGCCTGTATTCATTCACACAATAAAAGTAAATTATATGAAAAACCCACGCTGGAGTACAGAGCAGCTTGTAAATCCTTAAATAGTTTAAAATACAAAAAATGTACACAAACCACACTGGAGCTTTTATAGTCATGGAGCCCCAAGATGGGATAAATCCTTTCTCCCTCGACAGTGGAGAAGCATTTCCTAGTACTGACTCAAATAAAATGACAGTCACTTCAACCCACTTCTGAAATGTTGTTGAAGCTTGGAAACAACAAGCTTTAAAACTTCTCCAGAGGGGCAAAAAAGCTCTCCTGCACCATCCTTTCAGAAAGCACCATATTTTATGCTGTATGAATTCATGCTTGTGTTCTTCACATCTTCTTACGCAGTGGTGTGATTTATCACCTTGTTTTGAACTGTGGCCCCAGTGACATGTTGGAAGTATTGACTAAGGGCAATTTTACCAATATTCTGCAGGGATTTTTGTTTAAAGAATACCTTGAACTGCAGGACGTATCCAGGCTTCAGACTTAAATCTCGAGTCACTGCAAACCGGTCTCCATCTGATTTACCAAAGAGCATGGCGGAGGGGGTGGCAGAGCAGAAACTTTCATTTTTGGTCATTCCTTCATTGGCCAACATTAACCATACACTCAGCTGGTTCATAGGGTAATCAAATGCTGGCTTTTCATAAAAGTTCTGTTGAAAAGGAAAGCAACAACAAATCCTATCACCTTGCAGCATGACTTCAGAATGATTCCCCAAACAATCAACTTTCAAATTTTGCAATTTGTATTTTCTGACATTTTCCAAAAACTGTAATTTCCAAAATTTCTGTCTTGACATTTTGAGGGGATGCCTAATTACATCCTCTGTCACAAAGATTAGGAGCCTGATGGTTTTGTGATAAAACCCAGATTATTCCCACACAGAGAGACAGCTGCAAAGACTACAGCTGTTTCTTTAGATACACCCAATATTTTCAAAGAAAATTATATTCAAGGAGAAGTCTACTAAAGGAGAGGATTGTCCCTGTTTCGAGGGGATGCCCACAGCCTGCTCTTGCTTATTACCTGTGGTAAAGTGGGATTAACAACGGGAATGATGTGCTTCTGCTTCTCTGACAAAATGATGATGTCGTCGATGGCCCACTGATCATATCCTTCCCCTGAAAAAACGGGCTGCCACCAGCGAAACCTGGTGCAAGGTGTCTTGGCTGCAGCTGGCAGCTCCAGATAGACAAATCTAAAAAAGATCAGAAATTCAGCAGAACTTTAGGGAACACAGTTTGTAGGGAGAAATACCGCTGAACAGGGAAAAGAGGCAGGAAAGCCAGTGTCTGTCTTACATGTAGAAGTCCTTAGAAATCTTCTACATATCTGGATACCTATTTATACACTGCATATCAAGAAGCCCTCTTTGTCCCTTTTGTCTGTGGAGAATGTAAAGTCTTTAAGACAACGGCTATTTTTTACTCTCTATTACTATATTGCCTAGCACAATAAGGAACTGATTTAACTATTCAGCTTTGAATTAAACTGTTCAGCTGATCCATGTACAGCAAGTCTGAAAATTCTTCTGGTGCCAGCAAATAATGTTGAAATATGCTGGGAAAATTAATTTTCTTCTGGCTTAGCCTATTTGTAGACAAAAGCATCCTTCTATTACAATGCAATAAATTATATAACAGAGTTTTCTGCTGTGGATAAAAATATTTCAGCCCTCCTATATGTATTTTCGTAAAAGAACTTTAGGTCTCCTCAGACAGTTTGCTCTAAGTTCAAATTAGAAAACACCTTACAAAACCGATGCTAAATAAAAGTTAAAGTTTCAAACCTAATTATACTTATTTGTATATATTAGTTATTTGTTCAGTCCTGTTTCAGACACTTTACATATATGTATCTATACATACATTCCTTTTGGTGCTCATTCTTTATACCACATATTTGTACCACAGACCCTGCTTCACTTGCTTGTCAGGCAGAGAGAGGTAGAAGGATTGTTCAGGGCTACAGGGAACCTTTTTTTCTGGAGGATTCCTAGATTTATGTGTTGGAAAATAAGGAACTGGAAGATAAGTTCTGGGCCACATTTGAGGAAGAAGAAAAATAAATATGCATAGCTACACTCAGTAAGGACCATCACTCTCGGTTACTCAGAGGGGCAGACGTTTTGTTTAAAAATAGTGTATTGGACAGTCCAGTGATGATTTCAGTATGTAGCTTCTTTGTTGGATGTGTCCTGTAATTTTGACAAGGTAGAGGCAAAACCATCTGCCTAGAGGATGAAGGGAGTTTTTCTGGGTTTTATTAAGTCTGTTGATACTGTTCCTCACAGATTCCTTATGGACAAGGTTTTCATCTGTGGGATGAGTGGGTTCATGGGGAGCTGGCTGAAGAAATGGCTAAATGGTTCTGCTCAAACGACTGTAATGAATGGGGGTATAGCTGGCTGGCGACTGGTCAGCAGAGGTATTCCTCAGAGTTCAATTCTAGAGCCAGTTCTGTTCTATATATTTGTTAACAATCCGGATTCAGGATTGAATGCACCATTAGTAATTTTGCTGATAAGATTAAACTGGGAGTTGGAGTGTTTTGAGGGACAAGAGCCTTGCTGGGGGATCTAGACGTATTGGAGCATTGGGCTATGATTAATGGGATGAAATTTAACAAGTTGAAATGTTGGATACTGCACCTAGGATGGAGTAACACTGGACACAAATATAAACTGGGAGAGGAGCGGCTGGAAAGCAGACAGACCTGCAGAAAGGTATCTGGGGGTGCTGGTTGACAGCAGCCTCGGTGAGTCAGCAGATTGTGCCCTGGCAGCCAAGAAGGAAAACCACATCCTGGGGTGCATCAAACACAGTATAACTAGCTAGTCTAAAAGGTGATTACCCCTCTGCGCAGCCTCACCTTCTGTACTGTGTGCAGTTTTGAGACCCACCATTTAAGAAGGATGTGAAGGTCCTTGAATGCGTTTGGAGGAGGGCAACAAAGCTGGTGAAAGGGCTGGAAGGCATGTCCTATAAGGAGTGGCTAAGGACTCTGTGCCTAGTTTGGAGAAAAAGAGGCTGAGGGGTGAACTCATTTGCTCTCTACAGCTTCCCGAGGAGGGGAAGTGGAGAGGCAGGTGCCGATCTCTTCTCCCTGGTGTCCAGTGAGAAGACATGGTTCAAGGCTGTGCCAGAGGAGGTTTAGACTGGACATTAGGAAGCATTTCTTTACTGTTAGGGTGGTCAAACTCCAGAACAGGCTTCTTAAAGAGGTGGTTGAAGCCCCAAGCCTATGAGTGTTTAAGAGGCGTTTGGACAATGGCCTTAGTAACATGCTTTAACTGTTGGTGAGCCCTGAACTGCTCAGGCAGCTGGACTAGACGACTGCTGCAGGTCCCTTCCAATTCAAGTAGTCTATTCCTATTCTATTCTATTCTATTCTAGTTTAGTCTAGTCTACTCTAGTCTAGTCATTCTAGTCTAGTCTAAACAAATTGCAATGATTTTATACTTCCAAATGCCTAAATCACCTTTAGAAAAGAACAGTTTGCTGAGTTACAGAAGTCCTTCTGAAAATGTTGTTCATTGCAATACAAAATGACAAGATAAAATTATTTACATTTTGAAAGAGATGAACTACAGGCAATAGAAATAATGTATAAAATACGCAGAAAAATGCAATTAAAATTTTCACTGACAAGCTATCTTACAGCAAAATTGTAATGTTGAACTTGATTTCTTCTCCTCCTTAAATATTTCTTTAGAGGAATTTTTGTTGTACGTGACATTAATGTAAGTTCATTAGATCTGAAACCAGAGTCAGAGGAAATGGCAGATTTCTACACTTCTTTGGGGCAAGTTCTATATTTGCTTGCTAATGGTTTGCAGATATTAGTATTCTAGTTGTGTTTCACGTGGGAGGTGAGTGATTGGAAACTACATTTTACTTCAGTTTTTTAAGGCCCACTTTCGTTACTTTCCTTCCTAGTGAGAAGAATTTACTGTGCAGCCTGGAAAAGTTTCCATATAATGATGGCATTTAAGCATTATAACTTGAAGTTATTATTAATGTTTTCATAAAGAGAGAAATATTTTTTTTCTTAAAGAGCTGATGCAGTATGGATTTAATTTAGACTAAAATTATACCTGGGTTTGCTGAAGTCAGAGAAATACATTTCTGCTAGTAGCTGCCAGTTGATGCCACCATTATTGCTGTACTGTAGCAGCACACCTTCTTCTCTGCTGTCTGGTTTATTGCACGAAGAACTGTCTCCTCCTATCTGGATGTAAAACTGGACAAAATCCACCCAGGTCGTGTCCAAATCCCAGCTTACCAACTGTCTTTTTCCAGCCTACAATACGAAGAACAAAGGGGTAATAATAATATTAAATATGACACCTTCACTGTGAAAAGACATATTTAAAGACCAACACAGATCAATATTCCACAGAAAATTGTGCAACACAGAGGACATGGAATTTTGTGTTAACATGATTTTTTAATTGTCTTTCAGAAAATGATTCTTCTTGGTCATCCTTTATGTCTTAATTGCCCTGGCATGATCCCACAAGAACTTTTATTATTAGATTTCAATACACAATGCGACTTCGCAACATATTTTCCACGCAACTATTTCATCTAATTCCTTCAATGTCCCAAGTACCTTCAGACCACAAAGAGCAGATGCTGAGTATCCTGAACTGACGGGGGCTAAATATTTAACTATTCAATATTTTAAGCATAAACCAGTAAAAGGAGATTTCTGAATTGCATGTCTCCAGTCAAACCTTGCACTGTATAGGATTACCTGATCATCTGAAACTATAGCCCCTATAATATCTGTTGCTTGAAGCCCATCTCCCACACAAGAACAAAGAAGTGGCATTTTCTCTTTATACCTCATCTGAGCAGGATTTATTCCTACACAAATCTATGCTCTTTTCCTAGTAAGTGCTGTAATTTGGGAGTCTCTCAACTAAAACCTGTGGATTTGGTTTCAGGTTTACCTACGCACAGCTGAGAGAAAAAATAGCCTCATAAAATTTAGTGAACAGCTTTTCAAAGGATGTTTTGATTTCTAGCAGGAAATGGCTCTTGGACATCTACAGTGTGGTTGACGTGGTCACTGTGTGCATGTAGGCAAAGGAAGACAGAGCATGTTCAGCTAAAAAAAAGCTTTAAGCTTTAAGCGCCTTTTATTGTAACTGGAGTTATCCCATTCCCCTATTTCCCTTGTGCCCTGGTGCTTGAGGCTGAGCGTGCAGGCTACAAAACGCTCATATGTAGCTGCCTGCGGTGAGGCAGGACACAGGACAAGAGGAGTGTCCCTGCAGAGGTGACCCACGTGCCCCATGACTCTCACAGCTGCTTCAGCACAGTGTTGAGCCTCACAAGCTCCAAATGGTTGCAGCTGGAGGGAAGATGCAGGGATCATGAGTCTGCCTTCATTAAAAGTACCTGCGACCTGGCACCACCCCTGAAACTGGAGCAGACCTGGCAACAAGCCTACTGTTCCTATTACCTAAAAAATAGTGTTTCTGTCCACCTCCAAGCATAAAAAGGTATATAAAAAAAAAGTTTGGCCAAGTTACAAAATGATGCCCATATTTTAAGTAATATTTATATTTTTCTCTGTCTCACTTGTACATTCATGATCCTTCTAAAAAATTTGGAGACCAGTTTGAGGTAAGCAGGTGACATGATCTAGCTGGACATAAATAACAAGATTTATGAGCTAAGATTTAAAATATCATCTGTAGTTTTTAAGAAGATGATAAATGACTTTAAAACCTGTTCCATTCATTGCTTCTTTCCTCTTTCTATTCAGTTCAGGGTAAACTCAGCACAGATTAATATCTATTGCTATCTTTCTCAGAACACTTTTCTTTGCTGGTGTTACAGCCTGGGTCTGTAGCTCATTTGCAGATGCTACCAAATAGGCCACATCACACTGCCAAACTAAATTCTGGAAACTGAATGTTTGTGGTTTTGAAACTTGGTTATCTTGCACCACTGATGACAACTAAAATCTGTGAAGAATCCTTTGACAGTCAAAAAAACTAATCTGGGATACAGTCATACTGATTTAGTCTCAAATTATTCTTTCTGTTTTGGTTTATTTGGTGGTTAACTCCCAGGTGAGCAAATCCTTCCTAGATAGTGCTGTGAGAGTGAGATGGACTCAGTGTTGGGTGCAGCCCCGAGATTCCGTGGCTAATACTGGCCAAGGTGACACCCATAATCCCTTGGTAGTTTGCTTTCACAGTTTGATTTGCAAACCCACAGGAATTCGAAACTATCATCATTAAATCAAACTAGGAAGAGATAATAAGGATGCAAACACCCTTGCTGGCTGAGGGTGTTCAACGTATTGCCCTGCAGTGGATAAGGCTCTGGCTGTAAAACAATTTCTAGTGGGTTTCCCCATATCTACACCCCACAGCAGCGCTGCCTGCTAAAGGGTTAACCAGAGAACCAGGTTGGTTGGGAAAGGGGGCAAAAGTGACATAAAACCTGGCAGGGGTGAGTTAAAAGAGCTCTGCATTGTGAACACACCTACAATTGATTAAAGTGAGTTGTAAAACAAAAGATAGAGGGTTGGCATAAAAAAGCCAACATTAATTCTGGTAGTAGTAATTGATTATGGCAGTAAACATTAAAATTCAAATTAAAAGTGGCTATTTGAGCAAATAAAAGAAATGGAGCCTGTCAATATGAGATCTTAAAACAATACGGAACTGTTGGGGAACTACAAAAATATTTTTTTAATATTTACTAACATGGCCACTGGACACCTTGAAAAAGATCTAAATAGAAATTAAATAAACCACCTTCTGTTGGTGGCACATAGACTGCTACTACTCAAGAAATGAATGATAACCTAACCCTTAGAGATCAATAGAAAAAGCCAAGAATTTCTAAATGAGTTTTTCACTCCTCTTTAGCAGAAATCAGCAGAAAGTTCATAGCAGGTTAATTCTAAATTAGCAAACTACTTTTGAGGAACATGGCATGAGGAACTGAGCCAGAAGGAAAAACATCTAACAGAGAAGATGATTATATAAAAAAAAATCCAATTATCGCAATTAGCTAGTTATACTGATTGGTCTATTATGAAATTTTCAGTGCAAAGCTGTATTTCCAGGGGAGCTGGATGTGAGACTATGTAGGAGTGCTGAAAATTATTTGATGGGTTAGATTTTTGTAATGAGGTAAACAACACACAATTACATAGCGTTGCTTATTGGGTTATTCTTCTGGGACTAATCTGGCTCTCATGACAGCAGCGGCAGTTTGATCAAATCTTTAAAAGAGAAGCACATAGCTGCATTTGTACTCTTCCTTTCAATTAAGAACAAAACAAAGCCCAGTACTAGACCCAAGGAGCAACAATAAAAAATAAATCCGCGATTATAACCCATAATCTTACATCTGGTCATGAAGATATCTTTTAATTTTAGTTATAATTGCTATTAATTAGTAGAATTCTTTATATCTTTTTCTGCTCTATTATCTTTGTCTGCAAAGCATCCAAGTTGTACAAAAGAATATCCTCCTACTGGCTACCAACTTTTAGAAGTCTGGAATACTTGTTTTTTCAGTAGCTTTGGTTCTGTGACCTCAAATTTAGCTGCCTGCCCCCTGGAAAGCCAACCTATCTTCATCCCTCACCCAGAACAGTCCAGAACAAACAACTGGAAGCGGCTGGATGCTGAGAAAGAAGCGGGTCTTGAAACAGAAAATGCGCAATGAAGACAGTACGAATGTATACACTTCCCAGCACACTGGCGATTCACTTCCTCCCATTACAGCTGTTATTTCTTGAATACATAATGCACACGTCTTTCCCTCTCTCTTTTGATTGCTTTGTTCTCTACCTGCAGAGCACAGCTGCACTGTGTAATGCACTTCTCATACCGTGTGCAGTTTTCTGCCACCTTTCTTTTCTTTGCTGTACAACCCCGTCATGCTCCATTCAAACCTACAGAACGTGCCTTTCTCTGTCTCCCATCCCTCATGACTACCTTGTTGAAGTAGAGTGAGGAGCCAGATGAGATGACCCCACAGCCTTCTTCAGGCTTGACGATCTCTCCCCCAATAATTTCTTGCCACTCTGTCTTCAGGATGTCTGAGTTTTCAAAATCAGACATGACAGTTGAAGGGAGGGGATTTTCAGGCTGACATTCAGTACCCCGAAATCCTGAGTCACACCTGGAAGGAAATGCAAATATAATAAGCTTTTAAAGACTTTATTTGACATTGACAATTACTTCAGGCAGTGCACTCACCTTTTAAAATCAAATGTGAAACTATAAATCGTTCTGGGATTGGAATTTTGGATCCTGAAAACAAACTAGAATGACTGGATAACGGGAAAAAAGCTGAATCTTATTTCTAAAGACACCCCTGTGATGTCCAGGAAGTCTGAAGACAGAAGGCGATAGTCTGTGCCCTTGGTATTGCACCCAGTCTGAAAGTGGCTGTCAAGCAGTGCTGAGCTGGTCCCTAGCATCTTTCTGACTCAGTGGAACAACTCTGTCACTGAGCTGGTCCCCAGGGTCCTTGTGCAAAGGTCTGCAGGCCAGGATACCTGCAGCAGGGCAGCCCTGTGCCAC
>NW_010427262.1:85487-88013 GCF_000710305.1 Buceros rhinoceros silvestris | reverse complement strand
CCAGTGCCTGGATTTGCCAAGGATATGGCTCTTGGCCAAGGAGGTGTGGAGCAACTGGCTGTTAACGTTGCTTGAATGGTCTAACCCCCTGTAGCACTTAAATTTTCAAGTAAAAATATAAAAATATTTAATATAAAAATAAGAACAAGAGAAAACAAAAGAAGTATGCATAATAATAGGATACTAGAAGTATCAGGAGACCATTGCTAAGAGAAATTGGCAAATGCTTTATACCTGCAAATGCCGTGGTCGCACCAACCATGTCCACTGCACATGTTGGGACACTGCTGTCCGATGTAGATGTTGTCTAAGGCCCATTCATCTTGGGATGTATAGTAGCTCTGACTCCAACGGAAACGTGTGGCACTGGACCTTTAAAATCAATAACAATGCTTTAATCTGTGATTCTTTGCAGAACTGTAGGAAAAAGGTAAATTGCAGCTATAAAAAAAAATCACAGCCCTGCCTGCAAAAACTGGCATAAAGACTGATTTCTGTAAATGAACTTTCTAGATGATGCTACTTGCTGCATAGGTCTATATAATGGACTTTTTAGTCATTAATGACACTTCTGAGGGAGGCTGCAGAGGTGTTATAGGGACTTAGTGTATTATTTTAAGATAAACCTATGAATAAATATTATCAGATTTTTATTGAGTACCATTCTGTGAGCGTCACAGGTTGCAAAACTAGAAAGGAGGATCTAGGATGTAACTTTGATTTTTATATTTTAGTCACAGTTAACAAGCTACAAGTTGTGTAAAAAAAAGTCTTTGGATGTTTATTATGAGAAAAAATTCTGAAAGTTCTTGAGTGTAAACATTTCTCCGCTTTGAATACCAGCTATTCCCATTCAATAATAGTTGACTGTTTTTCTTTGAATATAGAAATTTCTTTTTGTCAGGATGATTCTAAACTAGCTTTTGCTCACATATCACTGGTGAAATTGTGATTACAAGTTTTTACAAACATCCTATTTCATAGCACCTCTTTTTTCCACATTACAAACCGCTTGCTCTTGGCCGACTACTCAAGCAACAGCTTGTAACACCCAAGGTTTGTGGTGAAGAATCATTGGATTACATTTCTTGCTTATACATAACTAAGATTTTAATTTGTAACATTTTTCAAGCCAAAACCCCTGCTGTAGTTTCTCATTTCTAGTGAAATAGTTTCTCTTCAGCTTTGTTTTTCATTGTTATAGTGGAGTCAGGTAGCATTCAGGTACCATCAGGTAAGCATCAGGTAGCAATAAGTGGTTGATGTTGACCCTCTAGGAGATTGTCCAATGTGGCATTGACATTCTCCATGCTGAACGACTCCTGCTAGCCAAACCCAGCCTGACATCCACAACTGTCAAAAACCAAGGCTGAAGAAGAAACTGAATAATCATCAGAAGGGTAATTTTTGTTGCTGTCAAGCCTCTCCAAACTGCCCTGCCAACCTGTGCACATCCAGCAAGTTACAGGCACTGGCTAGTGGCAGCTCCTGGCTCCTGCAAGGACCCTCCACTCCATGCTCATGACAGAATGAGATTAAGAAATATATATTGCACGTGAAGTGAAACAAAGATGGGAAATCGTTCATCATGGTGGAGCAAAAGCGTCTGTGCTGGCTATGTGATGGGTCTGGAAAATAAGGGTGGTGGGAACGATGTGGGTGCTGAAGCTGGGTCACAGAGCTGTGGAGGGGATGGACAGGGAAAGCAACGCTGGTTGTGGAGAATTGAAAATCAGGCTTTAAACTGTGCCTGGCCAAGGGCTCACTTGGGCAGGTTAGGGATAAGAAACAGAAGGTTCCTACAAGAAGTAGGAGCTTCTTTCCCAGCTTGTTTCTGAGCCATGTAGCTATGTTATGGTGGCACAGCATATAACAATATTACTCTAAACTAAGATAAAAAAGCCCTCCCCCCCCCGCCCCCAAAAGTTTATATAGAATAAAACCTATAAAAATCAGTAATTGTAAAGGTGGCTGAGCCACCTGCTCGGAAGTATGGAAGTGAAAAAACGGATAGAGGAGGCCCGTGCAGCTAAAATGGACGATATGGCAGAGCAGTTAGCCATCCACTCACATACTAGAAGCATACAAAGGTTAGTTTATCATATACTTGGAGAAAATTTTAAAATACCGGTTCTTAATTTGCTTAAAAAGCTGCCCAAAGGCTTGATTTTTAATTGAAATGACCCTCATTTTCTAAGTACCTGCTTGATACTTAAACTGTAAGCATTTTTACAGCATGCAGAGCCAATCCACAGGGGCAGATCTGCTGATTAAATACTCCCTCAGGTTATAGTGTATTGATGGGTTACATTACAAGAGCTATGAATTATCCATTAAAAGTGCACAACGCCAGTAATCTGCACACAAAGGACTTCCTAATCATGCAGAGGCACAATGGACAGTCAATATTCACTACAGTTATTTACTGTTTATTATTGGAGTGCTCTGAAGCCAGCACATCACCTTGGTGCTGGTGTTCATACTTAATACAGAGAAACAACAGCACCGCAGAGAGCCCTGGCAGAG
>NW_010427262.1:64462-85332 GCF_000710305.1 Buceros rhinoceros silvestris | reverse complement strand
TGGTAATGACTGGTGTTAGCTCCCACATGTGCTGAGGAAAATAACAGTACTGAAACCAAAGAAGGGTTTTGGAGCCATCCCCTTGGCCTCCCAGCAGAGTAAAATTGTGTCATGTTTGTCCAGTTGATAGGAGGGATAGCGCTGTGGCTGGACTCCTCTGGTTTTCGTTAGTGAGGGTTTGTGAGTAGAGGCGTGGTGAGTGACTTGGAAGCCCAGGAGTATTTACAGCAAACTGGGGAGGGGGCATTCATGGTGATACAGGGGCCATTTCGCCATCCTGTGGAGGCCTTGTGGTGCCCAACAAGTGATGGTGCCCCCTGAACACTGTTCCTGCTGCTGCTTGATGTGGCATGGTGGCATTTCATCAGCTGCCCACTGGCCACTGCCGGGTGCCAACGTCCCTGGCAGGGTGGCTGAGTGGGTGCATCATGGCTGGTTGTGGGGCACTAAGCTCACAGCCCTCTACACGAACAGCGGAGAGAGCCCGCCCATGGGTAATAACAAAGCACACCTCCTTGCCCAGGGGAGCACCACAGCTGAAACGCCACCAGAAATACCCCCGTACAGCACTGCCGTGGGGCTCTGCCCACCCTGCAGGGCACAGAGCTGACACCAGGGCTGACAGCCCATGCTGGGGCTTGCATGGGTTTCACCTGAGCAAAGCGGTTCCCTGGACAGGCTCATTGTCTCCCTCCTGCTGCAGGGGACTGTCACCCTGCCAGGCACAGAGCACAGAGAGAGCCACATGCTGCTGGGGCAGCACCATCTTCCTCCCGGGGTGTCAGGTGTTGGCTGCACATCAAGCTAAGGGTGAGCTCAGCTCCCCTTGTTCCGCAGAACATTCCCCAGATGAAAGTAGCAATGGCAGATCTGTTCCCTGTGTTTTAAGGGGAGGGGAGGAAGGCAGGAGTTGTGTTGACACCTGGAGATGAACGCGCGGCTGAAACAGAGGTGTGTGCGTCAGCTGGGTGGCTGGGGACTGTCTCCAGGGAGCCACATCCTAGAGGGCAGGGATTTTTTTAGCTGCAAACAAAGAGAGCTCTCCCCTGGGGACAGTGTTGCTGCTGTGGGAGTACCGTGGCCCCCAAGCTGCAGTGAGACGGGGGTTTCCCTCGCCTTCCCACCCAGCTGGGCGGTCATGGGAGGCCCGTGGGAAGTGAGGCCACTGACACAGGGCTGTGGGCAGCAAAAGCTCTCATGGACTCGGCTTTCTCTCTGGCCAAGGGATAACCTGGGTTAGCCTGAATTCACAATTGCAGAAGCAATGCCACTGAGAAGCTGGTCCTGCTCACGGGTTTTGAAAGCTTTCCAAGGCTGCTCTGCACCTCAAGGTAACAACAGCTTAGGAGGATTATGCTGTTAAAAATGGTAATCAACGATTTTAAAAAGCCATGTTAATTAAGAAAAGAGAATAAGGAGCTGAGTGTCAGCTGCATTCTCACTGATAAAATACCGGTTTTCTGGACAGTGACTATTAGGACACCTATTCAAATGAGAAGTGCAGCAGTTGAGGAGTTATGGAAGCAAAATAAACCTCCCTAGTTTCTCGTATTTCTTCCTTTTTTTTTCTTTTTTCTTTTCTTTTTTCTTTCTTTTTTTTTTTTTTTAATGCTACTGGAAGGCAATCTGCCTTTCTGATGGAATTTATCTAAGTCAGGCTGATGTCAAATAAAAGTCACTGGTGTTGTGTGACATTTTACATAAGCACAAGAAAATCATGTCCCAGATGCATTGGAAGTGAAATGATGTTTTCTGTTATAAAGTCTTTTAGATATGTGAGTTAAAATAAAATCATTGTCTTCTCTCCTGGTATTAAAAACCCTAATGATCCAATGCAAATTTGTAGCTGACAAAATTGTATTTGCTACCTTCGGAGTTACCATAATTACATTTACCCAATTATCCTGAAACTCTCATTCGGTCATTAGGTGTTGATTTGTTTATGAAGTCAGCAACTGACAGCTGCTTGTATCTCATTAAGCCCTGTTCATATGTAAATGCCTCCCATAAAACTGAAATTAATTTTCATCAGTGTTGGAAATGTTTGGTTCAAGTACAATACAATTTCAGTGAACAGGTGCATTCATTTCATTTCTCCAACACAAGTCTCACTGTTGCAGCACGTTTCCTAACGTCCCAAATCTCGGATAACACAGGGACCTTGTAAAGTCATGCTTGACACACGCAGAACATCTACAGATGTGCAGAAATACCGGGATGCCCAGAAAATTTTTCAAGAGAAACAGGCGCTGTTATAAACAAATCTCTGTCTGCACGAGCACAGTACCGCAGCCTGATGCTACCTGTGCACCCAAGGTGCGAACCCTCGGCAAAGAGCCGTGCATGCAGGGGTAGATGTGTAGCAGGGCTGTGCAGGGGTGTGAGGGCATGTCAAGCTAGTGAGGGCCAGAGCAAGGATAACGAGACCTTCAGCCTCAGCCCTGAGTCCTCGTTCAGGTGGTTTGTTTCCCTGAGCAGTCAGCACAGAGCAGGCTGTGTATTCGGCAGTCCCTGCAATATGGGGCTGAGCCAGAAGGAAGGTTCCCAGAGCCCCCGTCTCCTCACCCTACTTTTGGGAAGGCAGAAGACCTGGCTCACCCCCTCTGCACTGGTCTTCCTGGCCATTACTAAGTTTTTGCCCATGGATTGTTGTTGCAGCAGAGTGTGAGTGGGGAAGAGAGAGGAGAGATGAGGGAGGGAGGGAGGGAGAGAAAGAAGGGAGGGAGGGAAAGGAGGGAGGGTGCCCTGAAGAAGAGCCTTACGGAGTGTATTTGCTACCAGCCCCCCTGGATGATGCCCTCCATGTGGCTGGCCTGGAAGAGGAGCTCTGCACTTCACATATTCACCAGTAACCTCCAGGTTTGTAAAGGCAGAATCTTGCCCTCTGTTACTAAGTGTGCTTTAAAAATGCAAAAAGTCCCCTCCCAATCTCAGCCCAAAGGAGCGACTGAGCCCTTGGTCTGCCTGCCAGTGGCAAGGAGGGAAAAAAGAAGGAAAGGAGGTGAGATGCATCTGGTGTGCTGGATTGCTTTTGGCGGGGAGAATGCAGCCATCCTTCCTCTTCACCCCACCTGCGCCACAGCAAAACACAGTGACGCTGAAAATGTGTTTTATGAAGAGCAAAGTAATGTTCAGTGGTAATTTGTACCTTAATTACAAACAAAATTCTGGTAACAGACGGGAATCCCTTCAGATACAAGATAGAGTGTGAAATATTTATGATTTGTGCATAGCATATAACAGGAACTTAGTTAATATTTCATCATAAATTCTCCCCACAGTCTCCTAAATGAAAAGGAAATTGTTTGATTCTGTCACTTCATATAGTAAGGAAAATTATTAGATCCTAAAGAAAAAAAGGCCCACAAATATTGGTATTATCATCAGCTACACTGTGTATAATAGCAACTTTGAGTACAGTATATAACTTACAAATAATTTAAAAAATAACGAGTTTAGAGTAGTACCTGCAGAATTTCAGACATTTTATAAAATTCTTATATGAGCCACACATTTTATAGCTGCAGTCACATAATGGCATGTAAGATTTAGTACATTATAATCTAACTACAAAGCAGGTATTCATACATTTTCTTGTACCATTTGGTATTATCTGACCGAATATGTTTTCAGGTTCAATATTTGCCCCTGATGTTTTGCCTGGAAATAGAAAATTTGGGACATTGGCTGTACAGTAAAAAGGGCTAGTGTGTTGAAAGAAGGTCTCATCAGTAGAAATGGGTGATGTTGAGGCTGGGGATAGTGCAGAAAAGTGTTGAAGGACAGAGAAATACAATGATAACTTAATCCGAGCAAGCTCGCATTGCAATTTCTGTGATGGATTCAGGTCAAACATGAGCAAAGTGTAACTATAATTGGAATAATTTAATTCTCAGATGAAAGAAGCCCTGAAGATTATTGAGATTTATGACAATTTTTCATTTGTATGGTATAATAAAACTTTCAAAATGAACAATGGAAGAAATAATCTAGCTAAAAATGTTAGGGCAGGCAAAATAAGTTTGATTACAATAAGATGAATAAGATAGGGCTTTCTGAAAATTTTTGTTGTCCTTTTTTTTTTTTCAGAAAAGAATGTTATTTTTGAAGTCATGCTATAAAAAGAAACAAGAGGTTAAAAATTACCAGAAATGAATCATTAGTTATTGTTTATACAAGGCCTTGGTCTGAAGATGTAAACAGTAAGAAATGTGCAAAATAAAAATTAACAATCCAAATAAAGCCTCCAGTGGAGCATTTACAGACAAGCGCCACTATTTTTGAAAAGATCTGAGCTTTATTAGAAGAGTCATGGTTTGTATTAAAAACAGCCCTAAACAATAGTTTCTGATGACTTCATGAACTTTTCACTCTCTAATTACATAAGGAAGGCATTTTATGTTAAATACCTACAACTGGGTCAGCTCCACCCAGCACCCGACCCACCGGCTTGAGTATGGTCTACAGATTTGATTTTTGTCATAGCAATCCAAAACTAGCGGAAGTATCTGCACCACCAACCCTCTTCCCACCCTGAAAATAAAATAAATAAATAAATAAAAGAAATAAATGCTCACCAAGTCTTCTGTGGTAAAAGGACAGTGATTCTCCTCCATTGAGTAAATTCGCTGGAGTGGTAAATACTTGCTGATGTAAACTCCTGACAGCTCGGCATACTGGGAAGACATTCCTTGAAGCAAAACATTTCAAAACCAGATTTAATGTTGAGGAACAGAAGGAAAGGTTAAACATTCACAGAACAAGGAACTCGCCTGAGTCCAGATGTTGGAGTGAAAGACCCAGAAGCAGAAAAATCCTGGCACGGTGCAGAGAAATTTCTCAGAAAACTAGCAGTAGTACATTTACAGTAGGAGGAAGCCATATGACTCATTTGAAGGGTTTAACATCAATGACTAGTAATGTCTGGTTTCCCTTCATGAGGATGTCTAGATAGATAATCTTTTTTACTATTGCCACCCCTGCATCTAGCACTGACTAGGAAGTAAGTCGACAAGCCCAGTCTGGAGTAAGTCTATGAAAGCGACCTCCAGACCATTACACCAGCCGTCTAGAGACCTGCTTGTGAGCCTTTGCCTGGGCATGCTGGGTCCCCCCACCCTGTCCATCTGCAGTGGGGAGGAGCAGTAGGGGCACCCAGAGCCACACAAGAGCACCCAGCCGTGATCTACAGAAGTTGCCTCCAGACGCCCTTTCCATGCTCTGCAGATGTATTACCTTTGACATCTACAGCAAGTGGTGTAAATTCCTCCTTACTGCTTCTAGGATTCTTTCTGCATTTAACTCAGATTCCTAGAGAGGTCCATGTTTTCTTTTCAGAAAATACGATCATCATCACATCCTTTTTATGTTAAATGCAAATGAAGTCCATTATCCCATATCTGTTTTCTAGACCTGCCCTTCCTGTGTTACCCCATTTTAATGCAATATTCCATTCATTTATTTATATATTGCCAGAACAACATGCAAAACTTTTATGTATGGTTTTGATGAGGCATTAATAAAGTGCTTGAATGTTATTACCTACTTGTACGTTTCTTTTCTAGCTGCCCATTCAGAGAATCCCTTCTGCCACTACTCCCATAGCACACCTCCTCCTGACCAACCCCATGTCTCCGAGATCCATTTGCTCTTCGCTGCTGTGCTCATCCCGTGTGGGATGACTTTTGGGACAGACACCTGCCTATGCAAGTAGAGTACTTTGACTGCTCTGGAACTAATAATAAAGCAGTGATTTTCTATACCAGTTAAAGCAATTAAGAATATTTAGATAGTTAAATTATGTAGTAATAGTTATATATTAAATATGAAGAAGGGCAGAATATATGATTTTACAGAGAAATTTATCACTAAAATATCTTAGAGGATTAAATGAATATTTGAGAACTTATTCTGTTTTGTGTTCTTTTTTCAGTAGATTTTCTAAAGGCTTAGTTCCCTTTCCAGAAAATTTCAAACATTTTTCATTGATTCATCTCCCCTAAAAGATCTTAGAAAACAGGATCTGATCAGTGCTTGCAAAGAAAACAAAACTTTCAAACATCTTAATTAATTAGTGTTTTATGTATTTGCCAGATTATGTGCTTGAAATATACTACAAATAGCTTTCTCTATTACTCTTTTATCACAGTGACATGGGTGTGAGAAAAATCACTTGGCTGCAGGTTCTTCTCTCTGAACTTGGCTCCACTGAGAGAGGAAAGGAACACTAAAATATGAAGGCAACTGATCTTCCATTGATGGCAAGGACAAACCATGAACGCCCACCACTAAGAACTATTCTTGGACACCATGATGATGCCTCTAAGTATAAAAGACATTAACATCATTTGAAATAAGGTATTTATAGCCTTCCTCTGAATTCTTTTTAAGTTAGGAAAGTATGGATTGGATTTGCATATTTGGTTTGCAAAGACTAAAAATTCAGTTATTGCCATTTCTCTGCTCTGCCCACCAAAGTAAACGTGGCCAAAAAGTAACAGGACAATGCTTTCATTGCTCATAGAAGATGTGGGACTGGGTATTCAAAATCCTCCATGAATCTACAGAGCAGGTAGTGAAAAGGCACCAGAATAAGTTCCCTGACATGCCCTGAACCTGCTCGGAAGCAGTTGAAAGACCTTGGTTAGCTCACCCTGGGGGCTGGGAAAGTCCAGCTTGCCATCTAAGAGGGGAAACAAAAGCACAAATTATGGCCAAAATGCACAGTTTACATTTGTGCTGAGACAGGTCTGAGCCACATGGGGAAACAGCAGCCAACACTGCTATTTGCACTTTGAGCAGAGACAGGGAAACGGCAGGTCATTACGGTCCTGGACTGTGTTTGAACCAGGGATGGGGGATGAAAGGCTCTACATTACAATCCCCCAAAGGAATGTGCTTTCCATTTATGAAATGGCTGAGCACAAGGGCAGAAAGAATTTCTCTCCACTTAAATTCCAGGAAATGGTAGATGCATTTTGCTTTGAAAAACAAAGCAATAACACAGGAAAGATCCCGGACATTACTCTGTAGCTCTGTCTAACTGTGCCCCGGTTCTTTTCTCAGCCTTGTTCTATTCCCATCAGTATTTTTTATTTCAACCTCTTAGATACCTTTTTCCAAATATCATGAAGAACAGTTTAAACACGTCTGTCAGTAATTTTGACTGATTCCAACTGATTCCAACTGAGAATTTCCTTATAGAAGGGGGAATTAGGAAAACATCTTCCTTTGTTCAATACCACAAGTGCATTTTGGATGATCTTTGCTTCAGCAGAGTTTATGGAAGACAAGGTCCTCACTACCAGCCTCACCTCTTGAACAAGATGCCACGTGAGGCCATGGTTGGTAGAGTAGTCCAGTTTCACCTGGTTGTCCATATGAGGAGTAAACGCCTGACCACAGCCCATCACCAAGTTGAACTGTATCATATATGAAGCTCCGATCTGCATAGACTGGGTCTCCACGTAGCGCATGCTAGAAGCTAACTTTGAATCTCCTGTAAAACTGAGAGAAGTAAGGAAAGAATCAGGATCGATCCCCAAAATAAATCAGAAGGGAACACTGTGAGTAGTTCTGGGTTAAATACAGTGATGCTTCTTTCTTTGTTCTGCAGATTGGCACATGGGATGAGACCACACACAGAAGCATCTTTCTGTTGGTACTTCTGCAAATTACCAGGAGGGCCTTAACGTGTCCCAGAGTGTGAAATACTGAATTATTCTGTTAGTTCTTGCTATATGCTCTTTGTATTATGGATCGAGTTAGGATCAAGCAAAGGATAACATACAAGAAAAGCAACAAAAGGAAAGTTCATTCCCCAGAGCGTCCATTGCCTAAGGTCGTGTAACAGTAACCGTGACATGTAAGATGAAATTTCATTCAAACACTGGACAGTAAAGATATGCTGCATTTAGTTTAAAATATTCTTATTATGTAGACTTTCCATTCCATCAATACTCAGGTGATTCTAGATGCAATTCATTCACTGACTTTCGACTGTTTCGGAATTAGTATCACCTATCCTCAGCTTCTTTTCTGCAGCATGTACTCATATAGGAGTTATATAATCCAGCGAGTTGGAGAAGATAATTTTGTCAGTAGTAATGTTTGGAATGCACCAAGCCTCGTATACAACACAAAGTACCCATTTATCATGTACATGGTAGCATAGTGTAAGTTTTGAAATGATAAGTTTATTTCAATTTAAATGCAGAAATAGTATAAGGAGGAAGTAGTAACAACTTGGTCTTTGAATCCTGCATACTAGCCTTCAAAACAGGCTATTCTAAAGAAAGTTTATGTAGAATGAAAATTGCCTTCCTCTCCTTAGTTTGCGATGTTTAGTTAGTGTCTTCAGTAGTCCTTCCCCTTTCAGCATTTTCTAAGAGTATTCTTAAATGGGAATAATTTAGGACAGGGACTGCATCTTATTAAAGAAAATCAGTGCAAATCATCATGCAAAAATAAAAAAGCTATATTCAGTACAGTGGTGATGAAGAGAATAATCTAGTTCAAGGTTGCCCTTATGATTGAGTAATTTACAGTTTATCATCTTAAATAAGAAATTCAAATCTTTCAATACCTTACAATGAAACATATTAGCTTCTACCCCTGTAAAATTCAAGGTCACAACAGTCAGTGTAAGGACTGGGAATACAAGTCACTCTTACTTAGCACTCCTTTAAATTAATTCACTGCCCCACACTATTTTCTATAGCATCCTTTCCAGAGAGAGCAGTTAAGCCATAAATATCAGCATCCTACCTTAAAGATTTAGAAGAAATTACTGAAAGCTGACATTACTTGTGTCATTACCAAATTGCTGTTTCTTGGCACAAATTAAGATCCAGACTCCTTTTTACTCTATGACCTTGTTCTCTGTGACTTCATTTCCTAAGGATAACCCAACTCATGGCACCATATGAAACTACCCAGTCTATGTCAATCAGCACCATGAACTGATGTGTTCATTCCCTTCACTGCTGGGGCACTGTCATGGACAACTGGACCAGAAGGCAGTAAGTTGCCTTGGAAAACTGCATCTCAGCTGGTTGGTCTTTCAGTTAGTGCTGTCAATGTTTTACTTCTCAATGGGAAGGATAGTTTTATGTTGAGCAGAGGATATAATGTACGCTCACCAGAAGTCCAGCTGGCAACCTATGGTTTCTGGTTTTATTGTTAGAACTGAATGCATCTCAGAAGAATTTGTTTGGATAATGCCTGAATTTATTTTTCTTCCAAACCTTATCTTGTACTTTTCAAATTGACTGAAAAAAAAAAAAATTGCAAATTTGAAAGTTAAAGCTGACTTGGTCTGACATAGTTTTAATTTCTACAACGCAGCTTGAAATTTCATGGCTGATGTGGGAAATCAAAGTTTTAGCAAAGCCCTCTTGGGAAATCTGTGCAGGTACAGCTGGGGTCTTCAGGTATCAGTCAGCCACATGCAGTGTAATCAGCTGAAAGTTACACGTAACAACATTTTGAAACTGATTTGGCATTGCATACGTAAACCTGGACACAGTACATCACAGTTGCCTAAAGCTCATCTGAACAGAATGAAGGAATTGAAACAAACCTGTTTGATGAAGCATGTTCCCAGAAGCTGTCTTCCCCAAAATGATGGAAGACAAGCGAGGGGCTGTTACTCAGCATAGGTGCAAAGAATTAAATGTTTCATTTTGTCTTTGTCTCCACAAAAATTCCCTCTATTCAATATTACTGGTGTAAATCTAGAAAAAAAACTCTCAAACTCTAATCTTTTTTACTGGTGGCATTCAGGTCATGATTGAAACACTTTAAGTTTAGTATTAATTTTAATTTAATAATTTAGTCACTGGATATTGTACACAGTACGTTAAGCAAAAGTTGTTTTAAAGTAAAACCAGCTCTTTAAAAGTGATATTAAAGAAATGTGAAAAAGGAAGGTACTGATAAGTTGAAGACAATGTGTGATGCTCTGTAAGAAGCTTTTTTTAAGGGGAGGAAATCTCATTAGGTGTTCACAGAGTCCTTTATCATCCATGGATTGCCTCCAGCTGAACAGAGTAGCATTAAAGGTGGGGGCCCACCTTACTTGCCCTTTCTTTACTCTCCAGCTCTCCTGTCTTTGTGGTTAGGGGTATGCTCTTCTGCTGGAATACTGAATGTTTTCTTTGTTCTGTGAGTCACGCAGCTGGAATGAGTTTCTGGATTTTGTGAAAAGCAGAGTCTTGTCGCTGGCGTAACAATAATTAACTAAAAGATCTTCAGAAATGAGAATGCAGAGGCCACATTTATGTATAAATATGTAGCTGTGAGTTGGTTTCTAGCGTGTATATAATTAGACCTGCGGAGGCGCAGGAACACAATACCCATAGGTGCCCTCAGAACAATCGCTCACCCTCCAAGCACTGCCAACTAATTGGTACTTCTGGGAATGGTATCGCAGCCAATGTCGGCCAATCTGCTCCAAACTGCTCTGGGATCCCCAGAGTTACCACATTTCAAGACCGGTACATTCAAGAATACTGAGAAGCCACGCAGATGCAGCCGGTTTTGTAAAGCTGTCTTGACCAAGAATATTGACATGATGACTAAGTGCTCATGCCAGCCCCAGCTCTGTTTCCATCAAAGGCAAGAGTCATTTGTGTCTGTTTTCATCACATCATATCTACTTTGCTGAATAATTCCTAAATGTATTAATATGTTTCAATTAAGTCAATTACATGAAATAAATTTTCTGCATGTTACAGATAATAATTAATCTAAACTCCAAACATTTGATAAACACAGGTAAGCTATCAAGCTGATGTAGGGCAACTGTATTACATTGCTCCATAAGGGTAGCTCATTATGAGCCAGATTTATGGTCTTTCCGCAGGATTCTGCAGGGATAGTGGGACACTGTACTGTCTGTTACATTAAGTTAAGTAGTATTGGCCGAAGACAGTTTATTTATTGAATGCTATTTTATTTGCATCAAAATGAATGTTAAAAATTCGGTAAATGTTAGCATCCCTATCAATACTCAAATGTATTTTAGCAAGTGGCTGTAAATAGTCTCTAATACTCCAGAGATACTTGGATCAAAACGTTGTCTGCATATGAGAATTTTGGAGAAGCGATGAATTATGTACATCATCAGATATTTAATTTTAAAAGTGTTACAGAGTTCTTTCAGTATACTCAATGCACTTGCTGTAATAAAGTCTAAGAACCAATCTGAAACCAAATGTTGGTGATCAATTTGTTGAAACCAAATGTTAATGATGAATCAAGTAAAATGACTGTTCAGATATACACCATTAAAAAACAATTAAAAATCACCTTTGCTCAAAACATATGTATATCAACAACCCCTCTTTTCTAAATGAAGGCAGATATTGAAAAGAACAATCTCCCTCTTAAAAATAAAAATCCCCCTCCTCAGTTTTACTCAATTTTAAAATTAAATATTTCAGATTTACAGATTCTGAGGCAGAAAGAGAGGCCTAATAGACAATTAAAGGCAATTCAATGAAAATGAGCTGGGGATGACACCCTGTGAAATGATTTATAGCATATTTACCATAGTTCTACTAATGAAAAAGCAGTTGTCAGACTTTTCTCAAGAGGATGGTGTCAGCGCAAACTATGCTCATAGAAAGTCATGAGTTAGAAAATGAGAACCAAATGGACTCACAGCTGGGAAAAGCCACCAATAATTAATTTAACTAGCAGCCATTTGTACAGTCTTTGTGTAAGTTTAAAAATTTCCCTTGAGAGAAACAAGGTCAGTGAAGGATAGAGTTCATGTCTTCCAAGGATAATGAAAAATACATAAATAGCAAGGAAATATTGCAAAGACTTTGATTCTTTATGTGATGCATGGAAAGTTCAACCTTTCCACTGCGACTGAGCACTACAAATCCTAGCCAATATGGGGGATGGAGAATTTAGCTTAGTGTTTATTATTTTGATTCTGATTTAGAGTCATAGTAGGAAAACAGAGGAACTTCTGCTATCTTAAACAGCCGTCTCCCCTCCCCACATAAACTAGTCATACAAGAACAGAAGGAAAACAGTGTCATTAAAGGGCTTTCATTCCAACTCTTTGATGAAGAAGATGCAAACAGTTTGAGCCCTAACATGTTGTTTCATTTTAATGAGCAGCGAGTACCTTCCTTGTCCTTATTAAAGCGGCTAATGGCACTTCTACTGCCTCATTATCACCGCTAGAACACACTCGGTGTTGTTCCTACTGCTAAACCAACTCCTTTCAGTTTGACAGATGATCAGAAAGTCAAATCAGATTGCTCAGAGATAGTTGTTAATAAAATTCCAGCAGTGTTTCTCTGAGTGTCTATGGGGATACTAAAATTATTTGTATTTTCTTGATGTTTTCCATAATTACTGTGATTGTACTTTTTGCAAATAAGTGTATCTATGCCAGTTAAAGCCATACTGGTTATATATGTTGATCACACCAGCATGAAACTGTTATTTGGTTTTAATCAAAACATGGAGACTAAATTGAGCTTCTCTTGTATTAATTCAAAATGCTACACTTATATACTCCAGAAATTAATCTTTGTGAAGCACGTTAATGTTTAACTAAAAGAGCTTATTTTTACACAATCCTAGCAGAATTTTCTTTTTCTTTTCTTCCCCCTCTCCCCCTTTTTTTTTCCTTTGGGGAAGGTGATGTTTTCTTGCTTTTGTTTCTAAACACACAGCATACTCTAGGCACAAGTGCAATATCCCACAATGCTGATCACAGTGTATGTGACTAAAGGGCTGTAATACCAGACACAACAACTGCAAATGGCTAACTTCATCCTACCAACATTCTGCCACCTGTCCTTCTTGGAGTGTAATCTCGTGGCTGTGTAAACAGATCTAAACATCACATACAATACATTCAGAGTCTGTACTTAACAGATTATTTCATAACCTGTATACCCATACTATCCTGACTGGATTTTAAGTGAAGATTATGAAATTTTCTTCATCATTTCTATTAGGATATTCTTTAAGTATTTTGTGGAGAAAGAATGTCACATTCCAGGTTCCCACTGAACATAAATCTCTGTTCAATGGGGTGTGAAAACCTATTGCTCATTGCAATTACATTAGCAAATGTATTTTTGTCCCTAATGTGAGGATGAGACACAATCACTCTGAATAACTGCCATAAAGACTCATCTTAGCAGGATGAATAGATAAAGAAAACAGAAGCAGAACATAAAGGAATACATGTTTCTCACCAAAGAGTCCAGTCATGTCCACAGTAGGGTTGAACATTTCCTAGGTAGAATCCCAGAGACTGTGTGACTTCAACTAGATTGGTGAAGTCCAGACTGATGCTGTTGAAAAGCACAGAGGTCATGATGATTTCGTCGATTGCCCACACATCTTCGCCTTGAGAAGAATGATACGGTTGCCACCATCTAAACTGAATGCCGATCTGTCTTGCATCTTCAGGCAGCTCCACTGAAATTATTCTAGGAAAGAAAACAAAATTATTATTGAAAGTTTCTGTTTGTAAGAATTCCATGGGTATGTATTTTACGGTTAATTTTACTCACTGATCCTAAAAATCATGGGTTAAATTCAGACCACAAATACTTTAGCATCGACTGATATGCCTTCTTCCAGTGACAGGAGAACTGTTAGTTCTTCAAGTAGTGGCAAAATCCACAAAAAAGTTTCCACAAATGTTGTAAATTTTGCTGCTACTCTATATTTAAAGGTGCTCTTTCTTGCCAGAAGAAATCTGAATGCCCTCCATTTGAAGCCCGGGAGCTTAGACTGATGAAGGGATGATCAGCTGACAAGGACTTGTGAAATCCAGCTCCACTTCCTCAGAATCAGAGGATTTTATCCTGAGCTGACGGTATGCACCCTCTGTGCTTGTTTCTGCACAGCACTGATGTCATGCCTGTGTGGCTCTTTTGCTAGAACCCCCCTCCTGTGAGTTGCCACGTTCAAGTGGAAAAGGTTCCTCTTGTCAGACAGTGTGGTTACGTGTAGTCTTTTATGGTAGAGACTTTTCTTTTGTGGTAAAAAGATGCCACTGTGGGTGAGCCCTAGGCACTTCTGGTATGCAAGGTCACCTGATTTCTCACGGCAGCTATGTCAACAAACCTGTAACTGGCAAACCACGAAGAAAATTAAGAATAATATCTAATTTCCAGGAGCAATTACTGTACACAGCAGCAGGGAGCACACATTAATTGCCACAGCAATGACACCTTCTTGAAAGCTCCAGGACAATGGTGCCCCACACAGCACGCGTGAGCTGTGAAACACATTGGCAACAGGGACATTTTTCTCCATTGGTGTACGATTACTTGCTGGGAAAAGCATTTTCAGCAAGCTCATCATGTACCTGATAGTTTTCTTTCTTTCTTAGAGGAAATCAGGTGAATTGGAAACATAATTTTATGCTTCAGCACCAAGTTTTTTCCAGATTTAAGGCTTTCTAAGATGCCTGGTGTAATGTTTTGTTCTGTGCATATGAAACAGTCTTGTGCCTGGGGCACTCTTAGTGCAAAACCATGCTCTTAAAAATGCCTTGCTAAACTGTCCCTTAAAGAGTAGATTTATTATACTGTTGTTTAATGTCACATCTTCTTTCATTTTAAAGAAAAATACGTTAATCCATTAGAAAGAAAAAATCAAACAGCCTGGCTAAAGAGGTGGGAAGCACTCAAAAAGTCCTGGCTGGCATTTCTAGGAGCTGCTTCCTGACAGTCGTAGGCTGGAAAGGGCTGTGTCAAGGGACAGCCAGAGGTGACAGCTGCTGTGTCCCTGTAGCAAGGGACCATCAGTGCACACGCTTTATATATGGTGGATACATTTCTTTTGCTGCTCAAATAAAAATGGTTGAATGACTTCATACCCTTCTGAGAGAAAGACCAAGCCCTGGCTTGTGAAAAAACTACAAGGACTTTCTTTCTACCAAGGGCTCCCTGAGAAGCAGCAACCCTGTGACTGTTTGAGTCCATTTTTAAAGGCACAAATGGTGCTAAATTGCTACTGATGCTAAAGGGAACCGATGACTTTGTCTTCCATAGTTCAGTAGGGCAAACCTGAGGAAAGCTGGTACCCTGGCTAGGAGGAGCACTGTATCCAGTGTACGCCGTAAAGCACTCAGCACTTGTGTGAGCTAATGCTCTGTTAAAATCCTGGGCATATTTCTCTACTGGCGGCAGTCTCTGATGCCCGCATCTTCCCGTTCATTCTTAACTCTCCTAAGCTTGCCCACATAGACACTAATTCTCACTGACAGCAATTTACAGAAAATCCTAAATCATGACATACGTCACTGATACACATATTGGATGTTAAAATATTTAACACATGTTAAAATAAATTTCTCATCCCAGGGGATTAAACAAAGATAATTTTATAATGTTGGTGTAAACCACTGCATATGGCACGTCCGTTAGTATGCAGAACCTGACTACATCTCCAGTGAAAACAGCTTCTCCTGTCTGCCTTTGATTTTTTGGAGATAGATGGAAAGGGAGGGGGATTCTTCCTAATGATTTTTCTGCCACAGAGTAGGAAAGTGTTCCTACTAACATTACCAGCTACCATTAGATTTCTTAAAAACCAGCTGGGAGACCTTTACTCTGATCTCATTCTTTCAAGCTATGCGCATACCTAATATTGAAAAACCACCGCTGTTCTGTGCAGAAGAAAAATGCTGCTGTCAAATGTTAGCAGATTAAATGCACCTTTTCAGCAGAACATTAAATGTGTAATTTTTTTTTTGTATGACTGAAGATTAATTTAAATTTCTGGATACAGATTTGCAGTAGTCAACCTGTGCTATCAAAAATGCTGATATTTTCAGACAACATAATATGAAAAGGTGAAGCTTTCTTCATATTCTTCATCATAATTATTGCCAGTATTAACTTCAGGTTTGTATGTCTGTCATTTTTCTTTCTACCCAGAACTATGGACTATACACGGACTATACACGGCCCATGGCAAAACCTTTCTAACCCATGTATATTGTGCTTAGCTCTTTGCCCTGTCAGAACAACAGAAACTGTGTTTCATACTTGATCTCAAAAAGCAAAAAAAGTCTCCAGCATCAATATAGTTTACTGCATTTATGTCTTAAACTTCATTAAAATCAGTCACAGGAATGTGTATTTTCCTTTTGGTTATAAAAATTCCATAGTGCTATATATTGAAAACCATCAGGGAAATATAATTCGTACAGCTGTAATCTTGAATCTAAGAATAAGAGACAGGGCCATATAAAATATATATATAACTATAATAAAGGATGGAAAAAGATATTTTGAAGAAGGCTTATGAGTGTTCCAGTTCATCGGCTCTTTCCTTTGGAAGCACTTAAAAAACTTCAGAAATCAGTCTACATGCAAAATACTTCTACCAAATACAGTAATTCCTCTCAGATATTTGACTGTTTCTTATAGCTCCCAGGAAATATATTTAATGTTACAAACTTTATTACATTAGAATATTCTTAATTGCATTTTGTATTTGCAATTTTTAATGTTATTAACAATATGAGGCCATCCAATATATATATATTTTAAACACGCTGATCTGAATTAAATAAATATAAATAATGAAAGTTACGGGAGTTAAAGTGACTTGCAGGCTATCTACAGTCCCACCCCTGGGATTGTCTCAGGCATTACCTCAGAACTGCGTGGAGGAGCAAAACCGAGGACCCAGTGCAAGGCTGCCCTTGGGCAGGAATGGACCATGTGCAATTATGGACTATGTGTCTCCTGCATCCGCTTGCAGAGCATCTCCTTTCACTAGGATTTACCAGCTCTGCTGCAGCACCCTGTGGAGGTGAACGCTTCCAGGTTTGAGCAGATTTTTGCACAAAGCTGGTCCAGATTGTTCTGGGATTGCAGTACAGGTGTGCTCATGGAGACTCCTGATTTTGCACTGCTTTATTAAAAATGGTGGATGTTACAACAAATTAACAGAGAGGAATACTTTCTACTCTGAATACCTGACAAACATTCCTCTGATCATCTGATGCCAAATAGAGATGCTGCTAGATGAGATGAGCTCTTTGTTCAGAGGCTCTGATTGTTACAATTCCCAGGCACAGTCACCAGCAGGTCCTCCCAGGGCACCAAGTGTAACCCACAGACACCGTCGTGTAATCCCCTTCATAATGGGAGCAGGCGTAATTTCCCTGCTGACCTGGAGAGACCCTCACAGTCAGATTTTGTCCTAGTCATTCCGTGCTGCCTGCAAACTCCTAATCCCAGAGGATGCTGTAGTGAAGGTATCTATGGCTTCAAAGCTACTAATAATTTATGTTAATTTTTCTTTACAAGTGGCTGCTTCCATGGGAAGAGACATGAGCCTATTTCCCACATTTCTACCCCTCATCCTGCACTGCCTCTGCTTGTTCTGTCACATCACCTGAGACTCGAATGCCTTTAAATCCATGTGTTCATTATTAGGGAAGCAGATAAAAATGGGAAGTGCCCAGAACAGCTGCAAAATTCTAAGGAAAAGCAGTAACTTTCAGTATACGGTAAAATAAAAACCGCAAACCCAAACCCACTCCTCATAATATTTATGCGTATACCTTGGCTCATGGTAGTTGAGATAAGAATAGTGCTCCAGCAGTTTCCAGGTAATCCCATTGTCGTAGGAGTAGTGCAGCAGCACTCCTTCCCCGGGCTGGTCGGGTGCTTTGCAGGTACTCAGCACTGACTTGCTGCCCAGGCGTAGCGTGAACTGCAGGAACCTGGATCAGAATCACACAAATATTTATAAAGTACCGTTTGAGTAGTGGTTTATTGTTTTTTTTTCCTAACCAGATTTTTTTCAGGTCTTCTCAAAGTAGACAGATTTTGATAAATATCAGTTTTGGGTTTTGTACGTGCGATTTGTTTTTACTGTCAAGTAATGCAATGTGGCAGATACAGTTAAAAAATGCCAATCATTACAGCACTTAATTATTTATTAGGCACTGAAGGGGAGGGAGAGATAGTGAATGGATCTAATCAGCTGCCACAAGCTGTCAGATAAACACAACCTTATAAATAAATAATTAGCACTTGGCTTTGACACTCAGGTTTGATATTAACATTTCATATTTTCCATCTGAGATGTACAATAACTTGCCTCCAGTCTGTTTTGGGCTCTGTTGTTTACAAAGCAGGAGGAAAAAAGGCAAGGCTATGAAATCACCATTAAAATATGGATCTAGGAGTTTTTAAAAAACTTCTCTTCCTGTTTAAACAATTGGCTTAATAACACAGACGGCTGTAGCTGGAAGGGAAGGGGTTCCCAATTTCTTTGCCTCACACTATTGCTCCTTCCTTCTCACCTGGACTGGGAACTGTCAAGGAAGGATGTGATAAGCTGGCGCCTCCCATCTTTGTTGAAGACCAAGGCCTTACCGCTGGCCAGGACCCCACAGCCGAAGCTGACCTCAGCTCCCCGGATTGAGTAAAAATTGTGGTAGGAGGAGAGGCGGGAGCTGGCAAAACTCTCCGAGATGAACATGGGGAAGGTCTGTGATGCTGTCTCACACGCCGGTCCTGAGAAGCCAGGGTCACACCTGTGGGTGAGGAAGGTTGAACAGCATAATTAATAACCCATCTTCTCCCGTGGCTGGTTCACAAAACAACGCAGTGGCTGCAGTTGTTCATGAGCTGAAGATGCCTACCAAGTCCCACAAATCTAAGGACCAAGAACCTCTTTAAAATTCATTTAGGTGTTGCATAGTCAATGACTTTCTTTTAGCTAGCACACTTACTTTTCCAATTTAAAACAGTCATAGTTATGAACAAGACACCAATCTACACTTAACACACAATACAGAAATATTTTTATTCATTTTTGGAACAAAAATACAGCCAATATAATTCACAGTCATTCATATGTAAAATCATTAATTTATCTGAGGCATGTCAGACGTAACAGAACAAAATACCCTGTGGGACAGACTCTTGCTGATACTTAGAGTTACATTAATATTTTGAACGTGCTTCCTGGCTTTCAATAAGTACCTTTACCTTTTAGGCTGGAAACCTTTTAAAAAACCACACTTTCAGAAAAAAAAAAAAAAAAGGAGCCCTGACTTTCTGTCCTTGAGGTCCATTAGGCTCTGGGATATTAGAACTATGAAAATAGTGATTCTTTCCCAAATTTAATATAAAAGTGATACAGTCCCAAATCACCTCTAAAACCAGTATAAAGCATGCATCACTAACATTTCAGTGAACTTTGTAGCACTTTTTAAGGTGAACTGGAAGTAAGACTCTCTCCAAGAGAAAATTATAAAAAAAATTAAATGTGCTGCTCTTTAGACAGATTGATCTTTAGCTCTCCAGTGAGCTTTATGCATTCTGAGGGCTATGCTCATTTTGTATTTAGTCATCTCAAAAAGCAAGAGCTAAAATGAAAATCGCTTCATCTTTCGGATCATCGAGTGAACTATGCAACAGAAATTGAATACAAGCACTGAATTATAACTCTTACTTGCAGCCATTTCTTGTACACTGTCCTCGCCCTGAGCAGAATTTGAGGCAAGATGGACCAATATAAACTGCAGAGAAAAGAAATCAGTTAAATGAAGGGTTATGTAATGTGATAAACAGAATATAACGAATACAAGAAAGTGTACAGACCTGATCATACAGTTAACGTATCTATCTCAATCCCCCTAGCTGAAAGAGGGCTACAAAAGGATAAATAGCATTTGACTGTGACAAGGATAGCTGGGATAATTTATTATTTAACAGGTAATGTCTATCCAAGTCCTGAGACACTAGTGATATTTTAATTAATGTAACTGATTTTTCTAAGACTGTGAATGAGATGAGATAACTTGCTATGCATTGCCCACTCTCTTGCCTTCCCTTTTCTCCATATTATTTTGGAGATATAATCCAATATATATATATTAATACATTCCAAAAACAATCTTATAGATTTAAAAAACATGCTGCTGCTTATTTCACTGAAATCCACATACTTAACTTCACTGGATTTATTAGAATTAGAACCTGCCCTGGTATCTCTTAAGTAACTACTAAATATCATACACTTTTACTGATTCTTTCAAATGGAGTAAAACCCAAAATCATATGTGCTCACAAGTAATCCGGACTTGTTTTACTCTTTTGCTTCATCTTCCTCCAATGACTCCCAATCAACAGTGTTTATACTTTGTGAAAAATGTGAAGGATGGAAAGGTGAGTAAATATCAGTACATCTCATTGCACTACTACAAAGAAAAGCATTAATCTGGGTATAGACCAAATTCATTAATCTGGTAGACCACAGGGATATCTTGTGGTCATTCTTTCAAGACAATATGATAAACAGGCCCTAACCATGAACAGTGTCATCTTTTCTGCTGAAGAATGCCTATTACTTGTAATTATCCACTGGCACCGTGACTTTTGGAATGTCATCCAAATAACAACTAATTCAAAATCATCTACAACAGGCAGTACTTAAACCCTCTCCCCGTTTTATGATGCTGCCCATCATATTGGTGTGTCAGTACTCCCTGTTAGCTGCTCCCTGTAACTAACCCCCATCAGATTTCACGTGATTTCTAGATTTTCTCACTTTTCATGGTGCAAAAATTCTGTTCTGTTTGATTTATTTGTGTCTTTGGAGGTCTTTTTGAGGGGGTGGTGAAGGTAGAAGGTTAAAGATGTAATGATGTAGTTCAAAATGAAAAAAAGCTTTATGGAAATTGGCAGTTTTCCAGTGTTTCTAAAAGATGGCCAGCTTCCAGATTTCATTTAAATCTTAATTCACACAGGAAGCTAAAAGTCAGAGTGCTGAATCCTTGAAAATCTTCCTCTCTTTGAGAATTTGAGTGGCTTGCCAATATTTGTGAATTTTTCCCTACCACACATTGT
>NW_010427262.1:55498-64398 GCF_000710305.1 Buceros rhinoceros silvestris | reverse complement strand
TTCCCTACAATACAGTGTAAAGCTCCAGCTTCGATAGTGTCTAACAAAGGCAGCATACAAAAACCTTGGAAACATGTTCATCTTTAAGACTTGGTTTGTGTATCATGGTTCTACACCTCAAACAAATTTTTGGTACTTTCTTAGGCTGATGGTTGGTAAATCTTTTGAGATGGAGCATGCAGCATCCTTTGATGAAAGTGTCTTTTGCTCTATAAGCAAAAGTAGCGCAGATATATGAAGTCTATTTTCAAAATCTTGTTGTTTTGTTCTCTTGGGAAGAATTTGGATTCTTGGATTGATTTCATCCTGCTCTTGTTTCTGTGAGCATCTATGAGCAGCTCCAACACTTAGAGTTTGCATTTTGTTAGGTAGTAGCTAATATTTGCAGGTGCTCATAGACATCTTCCTATTTTTTTCCCTCCATTTTACTTTCTTTTTGATGTATATCATAATCTATAAAGATAAGCATTAATATTCTTTCCAGAATGTCAGGATGATGCTGCTTCTCATTAATATGATTAAGACAATATTTTTTGTCTCTTTTTGGGAAAAATTTTAATTTTTGTGACATTACCTTACCATCTCCAAGGATTTTCTTTTCAATTTTCTTTTCTTCCCATTTATCTATTTTAAGAATTTTGCAAAATGTAACTACTTACCATTCCCATGCTCCAAATGCTCCTTACCGGCAATCACTATAAAATTTCATGGGCTACTGTACATCATAGTAAATCTTTAAATTACATACTTCACACATCTGACAAAACAAATTCTAGACGTACTTTTCTTAACCCCAAATCATTTAAGGCTAATAAGCAAGCTAAAAAATGTGCACCTTCTAGTTAGCCTTTTCAGTTGTGCTTATTTTTATATGCATTATTTTTTTACATGCATTTTATACATTGTATGGTTTTTATGCTGTGTTTCTAAATACTTTCTCTGTGGTTTAAGTATTTCCTTTCAAGACTGGCCCTGGTTATCCTCTGCACTGATTTATAATTATATGAGTCAATACAAACTCTTCACATCCATTTAAAGAACAAGTAGGTGAAACATTATCTCCTAAAAGAAGATTTAGTTCCCTGAAACAGATGGTACTTTCCCCCCTTAAGATATTGTAAACAGTGTAAAAGTTTTGTCAGTGTTTTGGTAGCAGCATTGCTTTCTGAAGGTCTTCTATGTCCAGAAGGAAAAATATGTCTCAGATACTGCTTAGGCTGGCACAGTACATGTCCTTAATAGCACAGTGTAGTACCTATTTCTGTAATTAGGACTAAGCAGGCAGGGGAAATGTTATATTAAGCCCTTGCCACCAATATATTTTCCTGGAAAGCATTCAACTAAAAAAAAAAAAGAAAAGGTACTCTATCTTTTCAAATGGCAGAATTCCCCTCTAGCTTCAAAACACCCTGTTACCAGGTGCAAATAAGAAGAATTCAACTGAAAATCCTTTGAGCTGTGATTGTGGAAAAGATGTTTACTTGGAGCAGCATATAAAAGTTTACTCTTCTGATGTGTCATGTTCATGGATAAGAATACTAACTATTATCGATTGCCCACATATTTCCAAGGATTGGTCCTGTTTGTCTCCATCGAATCCTGGTGTCGCTTGTTAATGCAGCATTGGGAAGGGGAATTGTTATTCGGTTCCACCTGAAATACATATAACACAAATGCTAGCATTTGACACTGATACTCATTAAGCAACTGCGTGTTTTGAAGATGTGTTGACTTGTACTGGAAGCTTTGTGAAAATTTTTAATTTTAAAATCTGCTCAAATGAAGCAGTGAAATTACTGCAGCTTTAACAAATGCAAATGAACAAATGAACATGGCCCATGATGTTTTTGTATAATATGCAATATATGAGTGTTAATTATTACATTATAAAACCCAGCCATTTTTTTTCCCTGTATGAATGCATTATGTCAGCAAAGACCTTAACCTGCTTCACTGTAGCAACTTCTCCATCACAATGAATATCTCCTAAATTGCATAATGAATTAAACTTTTCAGTGTGACTGAGCTCTGTTTGGTGGAAACCCTCAGTTTGAGAAGAGGGGCACAGAGGATTTAGCCTGCTGTGGGCCATCATCTTCACATTGTTCACAGGGGCTACACTTCTTACACATACTGGGGGTAATGGTTCCTATAAAAATGGTATAGAAATGGATGGTCACCAAGTCATAGCAACACTTCAACTACATTTTCTTCTTATAGTCATACCTGCTGCTCTGAAGTGTCTGCGGAAGTTGGGATACAGAAGGATATACAGCCATGGGATTTGCACTATGCAACAAGATGTCACATCTCATTTTATGGTCAGAACAGTACCAAAGAGACTTTATAAAGAGAAGGGTTGATATAAGAAAGTGACACTAAGAGCCATCTCCATCTGCAGAAGTGCAGAGAATGTGCTTCATTGCAACCCAATACTGGGATTCCAAGGGAGTAGAGGTCTCATGCTTTGGCTGTAAATAAAGCCCTGACTGATGGTTCCTCTGACTAAAAAGAAAACTTTTGTGGCTTTGACAAGGTATAACTTCTCTTCTAATTACCAACATTCTGCCGAGAGGGTTTTTTTTGGTAATTTATCTTTACAATCAGAAAAATAATATTATACCACAGAGGCAGCCCCATATATTTCAAATTTCATTACTGGGCAGCCAGGAGACCAGAACACTCCTTCTTTGCTGTCCTCAGCTAGTCAAAAATGAAAGATGACATGGGGCTGTGTGCTTCTCGGCTTTCCTCTGTCATCTATAATTCACTTCTCTAATCTTGCTTCTCGGCTTTGCAGAGAACATTCTCACCCGCTGTAATTTTCAGAGGCGTAGACAGTGCTGTGGGGGAGGTGAGGACCAGCACATATCTCAGGCAAACACTCGGTGTGGAGCAGGGACCAAGAGCGACCATGGTTGGTTGAAAACTCCAAGCTGACGCTGATAACACAGTGAAGAAAAGAAAGGACAAGGACACCGTGAGTCTACCTGACATAGATATGAATGTGAAAGTACCAACACTGAGAAACCACCAAATCTGGTATTCCTAATAACTGATGCTGAAATGTGAAATAATTTTAAGCAGAATTTGAATACAAAAAAATCCTGAATGTACAAACATTAAACAAAACGGAGTATTTAAAAACCAAAAAGCCTATAGACTCAGAATTGTCTAAACAAGTAGTCCTTGTTTGGCCACCATCTAGCTAGTGTTTTTATGCTGTTGCCTTTAAATGAGCAGATGCAACTCTTCTATTTCATCCAGAAACGGCTTTAAAAATGAGGACAAAACTTGGATTAATCAGAGCTAGATGGCATCATGTGAGCACAGGACACTCATATCTTTCAGCTGCTAACCATTACACCTTCAGAAGGTGTAAAAGACCGGAAGTTATTCATGTACTGACTAGTTCTTCCCTTCCATTTCCAACAAATATTAACTTCATTGGACTCCTCAGCCCTCTGTCTCCTCCATTCATTGTGCCTAAATCGAGATCATAAAAGCACTATGGAACAGTGAAAGTGGTTCCTCACAGAGCCTGAAGTGCTCAGTAGTGGATCTTTGTGAATTTTGTGACATAACCATATGTCTCCAGATGCTTGGAAAAAGGCTGCTGTTCCCTGGTTTTGTAGACTAATAGTAAACCAAACCATCCATGTGGAGAACCAGAGACTCTATGAGACCATCCACTGAGTCTATGACAATGCGTTATTAAATACATTTTTCCAAAAGTTCATTGACAAGTTCAATTTTAAAAAAAATGTTCCTAGAATTTTTTCCTTTTGTGTTTCACTGAATGTTTTAAAAAACCCCATTGTTTGCAGTCTAGGAGTGTAGATGGCTTACATTCTGCAGACCTTGAAAAACTAATATAGAAAGTGCTTGATTTATTACAGATTTAGTATTTTACTGCAATACTCTTGTAATTTCCTCCATATAATTAGCTTGTAATAGTCTGTTTTATTTTAAGTAATGTCAATGGAGCATTATAAAAGTCATAATACATCACCTCAATACTAAATTATTGGATTACAACTTTCCCTTTTCATTATAATTTGCTGACAACATTATTTTATTTAAACTACCACTACTGTGATATTGTGTGTGTTAAACAGTTTGTGGAGGTTTTCACTAATTTATTTCTGATTTAACTGTATTGGTACCTTGGAGGGTCGTATTTACTGCATATATTCAGTGCGAGTCTCATTTGCAGTAATGGAAGGATTGTGAACAATGTTGTGGAGCAGGAGATGGGAAATACTGCCATATCTGGGGTAGGGATATCATAATAGGGAAAAAAGGGACCTAGTGCTTCTTTTGTTATGAAGAAACTCACTTCTGCTTCAGAAATAGTTTACACAAAGGAAGAATATTAATCTTTCAAAATATATACTAATTGCCATCAGATAGCAAACTGAGACAGAGACTTCATATAACATATATATAACATATATATAACATATATTTATAGGCCAGGAGTGTTTACAGGTAAAGTTTTCATTTTCCATGTAGAAAAATATTGCTGCCTTCCTTTCCTATCAAACAGAAGTGCAATGCCTTGATCTTGGCTGTCCCTTGAATTCTGCTTCCTTGCATGGCTGCTAGGACTGTCAGTGCTAATGAAGCTCTTTCCAGTTGAAAGAAGATGTCAAGCAACATGGATGTGAAAGCATTTACGTTAAACACTTGATTATGGAAAAAAATATAAAATATCTCAAACCTCATAAAATATCAGGATAAACAGCCTCACATGTATATAAGAAAAGAGGAACAGCGGACAGTTTGACTTTGGGTCCCATATTTGAAGAATGATGTTAAGAAACTGGAGAGATGGAGCAGAGGATGACCAAGCAGTCTGTGGGCTGGAGCACTGAGGCAGAAGGGGCTGAGGAGCCATCTTACTCAGGCTGGTGAAGAGGGGTGAGCTGTGACAGCCTGTGATGGTGCAGAGGGCTCTCACAAAAGAGGCAGAATCAAACTCTCCTCAGTACTGGTAGGAACAGTATAAAGGCATGGCTTCAGAGATTTGTACTCCGCATTAGGAAACACTTTTTCCCTTGAAAAGGTAATCCAGAGAGGTAGCACAATATCCACTCATGGAGATTATCAAGTCATGGACAGGCAAAGTCATGGCTGACCTGACCTATGCTGGTAACTATCCCCGGTGCAGCAGCAGTTTTCACTAGATGACCTGTGAAGGTCCCTGCCAACAAAAGTTTCTATGATTCTACAAAATATGGAACAGCAATTTACTCCCTTCTTTCCCTTTCCCTCTGCCTAAACTCCATGGAAAATAGCATGATAAATGTTCTGATGAAGTGAAGCCAGCAAGAGTTCTGCGGTCAGTCTACAGATAGCGAGGTTCTCACACTGAGGGTCATTAAGATGACAACTGTGTATCACCTGTCTGACAAGAATTAGATATGCTTGTGGCATCAGTAATCTCTGTGAGGTTAGCAGGGCAGTTTATGCTGCTGCCTTTAACACTTTCCACCTTACACAGTACTAAGAGGTAAATCTCATGTCCATTAGAAATTGAAACAAATGTTGCTCTGAAGTTTTGAGTGTATTTCAGAATATGGACTGAGAAAAGCAATTTTTAACCTGGAAAGCTATTTAATAGACTCCTTATTGCATTTGAGATATATAAATCTGTGACTGTGGAGATCAGGAGGAACATTAGCTTTTGAGCAGCTATTTGTCATTATTAATTGGCTCCATTCTTTCTTGTTAAAAACATTCCAAATACTCAAATAGATGTTAGAAATGTACTAGAAAGCTGATAATCAAAAGAGAGATCTCATAGTTTGTACCTGTTTCCAGGTTGATAAGTTCCACAGCCCAAATTGATGGAAAACTGGATCATGTGAGTCACTGTAGAAGAGAGCACTGGAAGGACATGGAAGTAATCCACAATCCAGACATTCCTGTTGTGGCCTTGGTGACTCTTTTGTTTCAGGCAAAACTTGGTTGCAGGAGTCTGCAGGTCCGGAATAATGACAACAGAAACCAAAGATGGAACCTTTAAAAGAAATTAAATCAGGCTTAAATAAAACAAATAATATCAAAAAATGTCACAGGCTACAGTTTAAAACAGAAAAGCAGCTTTAAATCTGTTGAAACAAACATGTGCTTGTTTCTGTTAACTTTTTTAGCCATCTTCTCACACAGAATAAAATAAAAATGTTTGATATTACGTGCATAGCTATTAACACTCTGGATGCCAGTGCTGCTTATCACCTTAGTGAGATCAGATTGTTTGGTTGTAAAGACACTGCAGAAAAGATCGTTCCTTCTGAGTTCGTAAAAAAACCTGGTTTATTTTGTCAGTGCGCAGTTGGTAGAGGAAGATGGTATTTGTCCTGGAGCCTTTCAGCTCACAGGAGCAAAGGCAGGGTAATGGCATGTCTAGTCTGAATACGTGGGAATGGAGTAACAGCAAGAGTTCACAGGCGTATGTACGGAGGATGTTATGTTATTGAAATAAATGGAAGCACGGCTTTACGAAGCTTAGCCTTTGTCCTAAACCAACATAATTAGACCTTTATTACGTCAAAAGAGGATGTCAGCTTTGAAAATGCTTTTTTAAAAAAAAAATCTCCACAATGAATTCAGTGTAATTTCAGATTCTATCTCTCCTGAGCTCCCCGATTAATTTCTTATTATTTTACAATCATGGTTTCCTTAGTTTTGAAAAGGTTCTACCCTGTCTTTCACACAGAAGCAGGCAAGAAGGGAAGCCACGCACAATGAAACAATACAAGTGACTCAACCAAACTCAGGCCAAACCCTACTGTAAACATTTGCACTCTGAATGCTAGAGTTACAGTGAAAATGCACATGGGCCTGTGCTTGAGATCAGCTGCATCTTTACCACCAAATTTCCCCCGCACTGTATACCCACACTGCCTTTCAGTCTCTAGCACACTCATGTGAGCAGAATAAGGATGGGTCTCCCATGTAGCAAGAGACAGGACTCGAGGAAACAGCCTCAAGTTGTGCCAGGGAAGGTTCAGGTTGGATATTAGGAAAAATTTCTTCACCGAAAGAGTTGTGAAGCATTGGAACAGGCTGCCCAGGGAGGTGGTGGAGTCCCCATGCCTGGAAGTGTTTGAAGGATGTGTGGATGTGGTGCTGAGGGACATGGTTTAGGGACCCTGGCAGTGCAGGGTGAATGGTTGGACTCCATGATCTTACAGGTCTCTTCCAACCAGATGATTCTGTGATGCCTCAGGGCTGGGTTACTCAGGGTCACATGGTCTAAGTGCTTCCTTGCCCCACACAGGAAGGATCCTGACAGCAAGCTCAGGGTCCTTATTGTCCTGCCTCATGGCGGTGGATGTGGCTGGAAGGAGTCTGCACTGTACTCAGAGGAGACGCTGCCCATGCACACTGCCAGCAACCACCTCCTGTGGCTCAGTTCATGCCCACATGACTGTGGACCCTGTAAGAGAGTACATATTTAAAATGAAAAGAAAAAGTGTAAAATTTGAAATTTCCTGCACAAGGTGTGGAAAAGACACCCAAGCATTTCTGAATCACTCTCCTCCCAGCCACTAATCCCACCATGACTGACCCTCTCAGTAGCTCCTGAGTGTCAGACTGTTATCCTAATTGCTGTTATCCTAGCACTAGCCAACGCCACAATCCTGCGTGAAGTAATCAGCAGTAACTGCTGAGCTGTGCTGCAAAGGCACCCTATCACTGCAAAATCTGTGCGTGATTTATGTCCTTGGGAAGGTCATGTTTGACTGTCCCTGTGGAATTCAACACAGAATGTTATTGTGATGGCTTGAAAATAGATTGATCTATCCATCCCACCCACCTACTTTGCTTAAGATGATTTACCTTGTAAGCCGCATAGGTCAGCGTATCAAGAGTTATGTGCTCTCTCCTGCCTTCAATCTTGGCATAAAGTATTACATCATTTTCATGGGATTCTCCAGAATCACAAGTTCCTCCTGTATAACACATATTTGATAGAGAAAAACATTAATTGAAGACCTTGTTAGTGGAAAGTGGAGTCATATTACACAGCCATAATTATGAAAATAATTACAGTGAGATGCTGTTTAACTTAGGGTACGAAACAAAAGAACACCAGCCCTAAGGACACAGTGCATGAAAACTATTCGATCAGATATACCATGACAGATATCAACGGGATCAACAGTGATGAAAACCTCAACTACGTCTCTTAATCAGTTTATCAGAACAATTTTAATAGAAAATGCTGTGTCCAAAGCAATACTTCTCTTTGTATACATTAAATCCTATTTATTTCTATTTACATAGAAATGTTCTGCTTTTCGAGATCTCATCAGTAAACTGTTATTTAGTATCCACACTCCATGCAGCCACACACATTGTATGTGAGGACCTCTTAAATACTTCTCAACTGGTAGTTTGGTAGCTGAGAACTCATTCTTGTTAGGAAACATCGAAGACTGCTGTGTACTTTATTTGTTGTGCTGTTGCTTCTACTGTCTACACCATATCCCCAAAGGAAAAGATGGAGTCTATTGCATCACACAAAACGCGTGCGATGTGGCTGCCTCACTGGAACGGGACAGCATTTGAAGTATCTTAATATCGGTAGAACCCAAACCATTTACTAACTTTCTCTGAAAGAGCAGATGCATTGGAAAATATGAACATTAAGCTCTGCATTATAGATACAAGGTAGACATCATCACACTGGTGTTTTGGAAAAACTTTTTTAAAACAAAGATTCTGCATTTGAAACAGGAAACATTATTTCCCCGTATGCTATGGATACTGCAGGTATTTAAAAAAAACCACAAAACAAACCGAAAAAAACAGGATGAGGAAGCTTCTTTGGATAGTCTGTAAAGTAGAAGGGTTGCATATATGAAACAACTTTTCTGCTTTTTTCC
>NW_010427262.1:54704-55415 GCF_000710305.1 Buceros rhinoceros silvestris | reverse complement strand
CCCTACAGATGACCAGTTCTTGGAACAGACTAGGTAAAGCAGACCAGAGAACTCGATAAGATGTGCATCTTTGATGTGTATTATACTGTAAAGAGTAACACTTGTGTTCTTTCAAATCCTCTGCTTGCCTGAATGTTTAAAGTATTATTTATTTAATTTACAAGTATGTACAGAATACATTTCTCAAGCGATATCCAGCTATCCTCTCTGCCTGCACATGCTGACAACTTCTCCCCTAAGTTCAGGAGGTTGAGCAAATTTCTTTCCTGTTTCTCTTGCAGGTGTTGTAATGCTTGGAAGAACTGGGAAATAGCATCCTCTTTTTCCTGTGCTTTATCGGTAATTCATGTAACACAGAGGAGATTGTGACAGTTTAGGACAACAATATGAGGTCTTCCACTTATTAAATAAAGTGTGCTTTTTCTTGTTGATTCAGAAGGTTATTTGTGGAGGTCACAAGTTTAGTCTCTGCTTCCTCCTTTATTATTCTATTATTCTCTACTTTTAAGAAAAATCCTCACCTCCTCTAAACATGGTGTTGAGAGAATAACCTCATGCAATTTCCTTTATGTGCAAAATAAAAGTTCTGGAAAAACACTGTGAGGTACTGAATGATAACCACCCAGTTCACCCAGGGATTTTGATCTGATGCAACACTGACCTACCAACAACAGTGAGGGGGGGTGAGGGGGTGGGGAGGGAAGTGGCAGG
>NW_010427262.1:40905-54604 GCF_000710305.1 Buceros rhinoceros silvestris | reverse complement strand
ATGGAAGTGGCAGGACAGGGTTGCTCTTGGCTGCTTTCTCAGCCCTGGTAAATGACTGAGGTTGCACCCTGTCCCAGCAGGGCAGGACCATAGATGCTGCTAACACCATATTAGTGCTTTTCATGAGGGATACCACCTGTAGGCCATACCTCCTCCCTGACTGTAGCACACTCACTGTGAATCTCGCCTTGGGCCAATACATACACAGAGAAAAATATTTATGGATGTAGTAAGAGCTTTTGAGCAGAAACTATTCTATGGGTTCAACGAGGTAATAAGGCTGTCCCACCTCTGTGCTCCTCCTATCTCATCCTTGGGTGAAACTCTGTTGACTGTGATGGATTAACACCAGAATCTACATGGATATAACTGCAGAGGGGTATGACAGGTACCTACAAATCCCCTGTGGTGTGGTAGGGTGATGAAGATACGACTATCTCTTCTAATAATTGAGTAAGGGGCATTGAGTGAAATTAGAAGTCACAAGACATAAGATGCTTCTTCACAAGAAGAATTCTTGAGCTATGGAGCTGTGGGCACAACAGGCAGGTTCAACTGATGAAACACTAGTATCAAGGATCATTTTAGACGCTGTGGAGGGGCCTGGTTCACCTACCCACTACTTCAGCAGGCTGTGTCTGTCCCCCAAGTCCTGGCTTATGTCTGCCAGCCTTGTGAATATGTCTCAGATACGCTTGGATCCTTCAAGCGGCAACAATAACCCGTGCTTGTGTAGTGAATCCTGCCTGAGAATTGAACAAGAGGGAACCCACACCTATGTGTGTACCAGGCGCTTAAGCTTTCTTTGCATCAATGGAGATCCAAGAGGCGCAGTCAGCGGAATCCAGGCAGCTGCTCAGCTGCTCTAGCACAGCTGGCTCACAGTGGGTGTGAATGGGTTTTTACAGCAACGGTACTGATCACATCTCTAAATATAAAGGAAGTTTAGACACTGATCTTACATGGACACACATTCATGTAACGTCTATAATAAACTGTTTTAGCCACAGTTTATATCACGAAAAAAAATGGGCTGGATAAATCCATGGAAGAAAAGTCCATCAAGGACTACTCAAGAGCGTCCTGCCTGGTTCAGAAATGTTCTTACCGCCAAGTCAGTGCTACCTGGAATATTTTTGGAAGGTCCACAATGTTTGCACTCCTGTGTGGGCATCCAGAAGGGTGGACTCTTACCTGACCGACAGTGGTCAGTTTTACATGCTCATGGGCATCACAGTCACAAACCAGAGCTATCCTCTCCTGAGCAGTATTTAAATCGGTTCTATGTACACTGCACAATGTAAATCTCACATGCTTCACGTTGTATTACATTAGGAATATATACTCACCCATACTGAAATAAAATCTTAAGTTCCCATAACCTGTAGTGTCCATGTATGGAGTGCACATTTTTCTTTCTCCGTCTCTGAGAAATACCACAGCTGAACCAGATTCCAATGTCCCACATTCAGTACCAATGACGGCTCCGAAAATGTCCCACCTGCAGAGATCAACAATGGGCAGAGAACGTGCAGTGTCACACTACTGATAAGCTCATACAAAGTTATGTTCTAGAAGGTCATTTGTGCATATGAAAGTAGCTGCTTTTACAGAGGACAACAAAATGTGGCGTTTCAATTTTGTTTCCTATGACATTACTTATATAGTCAATACTAGCTTTTAAACTCAGTTGACTCAAATAAAGCAAAGTTAATGTAAAGATTTTAAATAAATTGGCCAAAAAGGATGAACTACAAAAAAATTCAATCTTTTAATGAAAATACCAGATATTTAGTGTTCTATTGTTCCATCACCTTCATTTTATTTCTGGCATAAAAATGCCTAAAAAATAATTACATCTTGTTCCATTTTGCATAATATAAGGTTTCCAGATCAATGAAACTCGAAAAAGCACATATCCACCATATCTGCTATACAGTCATTAAATATGTAGGTAATAGTTGAAAACGCTCTCTTTTAAATTTTTTTGAGCATTTAAGGTAATAGTTTTTAAGTTACACATGAACAGTATGAAAAAAGACCTCTGTGTTTCTAATATGTGATGATACTATCTCTGTTTTTCTGTAAATAATTTGATCTTACTTTCAGTCAGTGATAATTAGAAGAGCTGTTGCAGAATTTTTCAATTAAATATTTTTATTGAAAATATGTTTTCATCATGAAAGCGTTGGTTTATTCAAAACTCAAAATATTTTGAAGGATTAAAAAAACTGTTGAAAAATTTACATTATTTTGGCCTGATACATAATTAGTCATGTTGAAGTCTTAATGAATTCATAATAAAGTATTTTAAAGTTATAAGGCTGATGGAACAATGAAGTTATTTAGAATCACTAAATCCTGATAATAAAATCATTTAGACAATGTGATTCAGGATGAATGAGAAAACACTGAAGTTCGGAAACCTTTATGGGAAGGCAGAGCCTTTTCCTGTCCCTTTCCAGCAGAAACAATCTGTTGCAGTGATGTGCCATATGACAGTTTCAAAACCTGTCATTTCAAGTACTTAACAGTCTGTTTATCAGACTAACCACTCCAACTATTTCAAAAGGTATTTCTAGGGTCTTCTTAAAAGCTGCTAGTTTCTCTACGGACCTAAGCTGTGACAGACCAGCAACATGCCTGCTTAGAAATCCTGCTTTCAACTGCCAGCCATTTCCACAGGAATTAGTGAGCTCAACATCACTGAAAAGCTTTATGATATAAATATAAATGTTTCAATGTAAGCACACTTTAACCTAACCCTAATTCTGTCATGCAGACATTTTAAAGGTAATGTGCAATATACTCAAACACAATTTTGGAAATGGGTCTCTTGGGCTGAAGAAAAGTACAGAATTAAACAGTCATGCCTACTTTAACTGACACAACAGAATCTCACAATGCTCCATTGATCTTTTGTATGCTCTATTTAGCTCAATTAAAGCAGTCTCTGTACTGACCCACAAAACAACCCGGGGTCATGAATGATGCAGATCATGGATCTTTCCAGGAATCCTCTCCTTTTAAGCATCATTAGCAATGAAAACCAGAAAGTTCTACAGCATTAAAAAAGAATGTGCTTTAATAGAAATACATCAACACACTGTGTGTAAGGGCAAACAGAGAAGGAACCTGGGTGATGGCATGACAGAGATGTGGACATTCTCAATTTAACGTTACACTTAAATTAATTTCCCTCTCGCATGACTCTTGTAATTCTTCTTTACAAAACGGGCAATAGAATGATATATAATCTAAACTAGATCAAGTAGATTCAGAGGTCCAAAGTAGCAGTGTACCTGCTGGAGGCAGAGACAGTCTGATGTGGGGATCTGTTCACTTCTAGCATTTATGCAATTAAAGAAAAGCAGAATGACAGCGGGAAGATGTGTGATACTAACAAAAGCAGTTCCTATCCATGTATTGCTTTAAGTGGGACATACAAAAATACCAATCAACTGCTTCCGAAAACCAATGATAAGCTCCTCTGCCCTCAGCGTTGAGCTGTTTCAGATGTCTCACCACTGAGAGCATTTGGTGCAGAGGCAGGTGCTGGTGACCCTACATGGGAGCTTCCTTTTGCTCTCCCTTATGAGGGATGCTTTTGCCTTTCCTTTGAGAGCTAACTGGCTCCGTCTGATGTTACAAACGGGAGCCTGAGAACTTCCGGCAAGCTCTCAGGTCTCAGGTAGAAAGTGTTTCTGTGACTATGTCAACACAATAAAATGGTATTTCAAATACAGTTCAGATAGTATTCAGAAATATTTCTCCAAGAAAGCATTGAGGAGCTCCTAAACTAGCAGTTGTGTAAAAAGCAAAGACCCACAGAAATGTCACGGAGGCTCAGTGGTGATGGCAATTTTATAGGGTGGGGATGTAGTCTATAATGCCACCCAAGTTCAGCGTGCATTCATGGATACATGCAATTTAAGCCTCCATTCTTATAGCAACAATTAAAAGAAGGAAGTTTCTAATAGAGAATAAAATTTGAAATGCAAAAAATTTTTAAAAAGTTGTGAGGCCTTGGGCTGGCCTTTCAGTGCCTCAGAAAACAAACACCCCCTGCTAGGACAGGCTGCCACACCACCAAGACTGACATGCGGCAGGGAAGATCAGGACCTGCTTCCTGGGACTGCATGTAGGATGAGAAAGCAAAAGGCATCTGCTGGGTGCACCCTTCCTCATGCCCAGCTGGGCACAGTGGCATCTACAATTGTAACTAGACACTGTGTGACAGTGAAAATGTAATATTCCTAATTGGGTAGGAATTGTGCATTTGCTAACCAGGGTTGTGACCGGACCAGCTTAGCTTAGCTAAACACCTGGTCCAGCTGAGACAGCATCTGCAGACAGGGCAGATGTCAGCAGGTGACACTCCCATCTTGTATTTTCAAGATGGAAAAGAGGCTGAAAGAACATCTCAAACCTATCCGACATGGTAACCTAACACACAATGCACACGTACGCATTTTGTTTCCTTTGTCTGAAACAGCACCTGCTATGCCACGGCCTGGTTATTTGGACTGGAACGGAGTTCGCAGTGAATATTTTTTCTGTAAACCCGAAATAAACCACGTGTTCACAGGACTTATTAGCATATGTTTCTTAAAAGGTGCTCTTTACCTTCAGCAGAGCATAGGCAGCATTTGAATCAGCTGCTAATGATCTACACCGCTTTGTAGGGTAAAATCAACATTCAGTAGAGACCCATAAATTAACAGTGGAGGTTTCTCACTGCCTTGGGGTTACAGCAACTAATGAATCTTTTTTTTTTTTAAATAAAAAAGAATCACAACCACATTGTTGTTTTTTTTTTTTTGTCAGAATTTATATACTGAGGTCTATGAAATGGTACTTCTTTACCAGGACACTTTTTTTTTTTCCTTAAAGATCACTTATGTTTTGGTAAGAGTAGTAATTTTGCTGTCCTAGATGGTTTCTTTATGTTCTGTGCTCTTGCAACAGTCCCTCTTGGACCTGTCTTTCTGGCTTTACAGGTACCCTTTGAATCCACATGTATATATTTAAAGTAAAAATAGTAAATTACCAGCCGTATCCTCAGCTCTTGCATGGGACGTATGGCCATGCTCTCAGTGCAGGAAGGTGAGAGCAGGCAGCTGCTTCAGCTGTCCTGCTTCCGTCAGTGCTTCCTCCAGCATCTGCAGGCTTCTGCACAAGCAGGAGCTCTCTCATGCCTCACAGGAATGATCCAGAAGGGGATGAATTTCTTGAGGAATTTGATTTCATGTGGGTATGAGTTTGTCCACAACACTCAAGTGTGAATGAAAAAACTGATCAATATCATGTGTTTCTTCAGAATGACTACATAATTCATAAGCACTAATTTTTTCATTAAAAACTTTGGTGAAAAGGTCATCTGGAGAGAGATTGTTCCTTCCGGCCTTTCCAGACTCACTCCTTCCTAAAATCCACAATCACCTGTTATTCACTGTGTTGCTATTTATCCTAGTCACAATCTTCCCTGACTATGCAACAAAGACAAAATGAAATTCCCTGTTTCACCCATTTCCTCATCCCTGGAGTGATGCTGCATGCTGCTTAGAGCCCTGCACAGGTGAGGAGCACTCACCCTTTAGGCTGGGTCTCAAAATCTTCTGCCCACTGCTCCTGGGCATCTTCTGTGGAGAGGTCCACATCCCGGGTGGTGGCGAAGTTGAACTCGCTGCCTTCTGTCCCATGGAAGTAGATGGAGTTTCCATCCGACTGACAGCTATGCTGTGGACAAAAGGAGCACATGGGAGCTGACTTTACATTGGGTTTGTAAAGTGTCCTGCTAACGCACCGTCAGAGCTCAGAGAGAGCTGTACGTCATCTCATGACTCACTGATGCCTGAAGCAAAATAAAAAGAAAAAATGAACTGTTGTGTTTTAGGTTTTTTGGCCCAAACCCAATGGTGATTATATCCTAATCCCATCCCTGCTTCCCTACAAATGCGCTATGGACCATTGTAAATCTGTGTTTGCATGGAAAAGACATGTACCATATCTTTGGGTATGTATTTCTATTTTAAAGTATTGCCGTTATGTTTGGCACATACACAACTGTGTGTAGAAATAACTTTGGTAGTATATCAAATACTGTTAATGGTATTTTGTTGGCTTAAGAGTTTCATGCTGTGCATCACATCAGAGCTCCATGCCTCAATTTTTGCCAGAAGAGGTGTTTGTGTCTAAAATTGCTATGCATTGCTATACAGTAAACTTTGGGCTTGAAGCGTAGGAGTGAAAAGGTTGTATATGCTGTATTTAGTTTGAATCGCGTAACAAACAGCTCTACAGGCAGCAGCTCTATAGACACAGCAGTCTCAAGGGCCCTGAGGCTGCCCCCAAACCCAATAAATCTGCTTTTCCTATTGTATTTCTGTGTATATCACCTCAGTAGCATCAAATGAAGCCATGCATGTGCCCCAACGTGCCCTGACTACCATGACTCTCCGGGAGTATTGACCTGGAAGGAGTTGCTTGTGAGGAACATATGGGGGTTACAGTACAGATTTTTTTCTTTCTCCTATCCTACTTTTGCCTCCTTATGGTCTGATAAAATGGTAGAATTCTGCCAAACCTGTGTGGCTGAAACAGATCTACGGATGTACCTGGCCTTAGTGCAGGTGAGAGCTTGGCATTTTATTGAATTGTTCGTATTACAACAAACTGAAAAAAGTAATCATTACCTCAAACACTTTTTTAAAATGGAAATCTTGGTTGCATTAAAAATGAAAGCCAAAATAAGAAATTATTAATTGGAATAATTCTGCATTCTTAACCACAGTTCAACTTCTGAAAATGAGATACAATGCCAAATTGCATTGACCTTTTCAGTACAGTCTATGCAGTGCCCTCTTGTCTCTGAACCCCTTTATAATGTGCTGAGGGAAGGTATGAGAATCACCTCTTCTGCCTTTAAAAAGGTTATGGCACTGCCATGTAAGTGAATAATTAAATTTTTAACAAAGAGAAATATGTGGCAAGGAATGAAACCTGCCCAGTACATCTTTGTCTATGGGACTTTATGAGCAAATTAAAAAATAACACATTGTGTCAGATTCTGTAACTCTTCCTTCATTTATCAATGCAAAAAAGAGACATGAGTTGTAATTCTTTTGTTGATGATTTTCAAGTATGGTTGCCAATAACCTAGCAATTAATTTATATTTAGGAATATATTTTGTGACTACATTTCTAGAGGTGTCTGTGCATTGTTACAAAAAAAATCTGCCTCCTTCAAGTCTGATTTTTGTATAGAGATTTTCTGGTCTATAGTTGAATGACAACAACTCTATGTTTATTAACATTGACTAAATATTACTTAAAGTAGTAGACACACTAAAACCCATAAAGACCGTTTCAACTGTTATAATAAACTTGTTGTTAAAGTGTTTTTCTTCCAAGGAAAGGTCAAAGCAACAGAAAGATTCTGAAGTGTTGATAATTTATCATGGAAATTAAGTAGATTTTGTCACAACTCTCCGTGCTCTGTTAATGCACCATACACACTGTGCACCATATATGCAGTTCCTGCCACTGAAAAGGCAGAATAATTGACACACAAAGTATTGTATAACTAGCAGAAGTTAATGAAACAGCTTTACATTTTACTTCTCTTTGAAAACACACTGTTTGTACTCTGCAGATAGTTATAATTGACTGCAAAAAGACTTTTGTTCATGGATTGTATCCTTCATGCTCACAGGTATTGGTAACATCAGAATTTTAAGAATAATTTGTTTATTTTGCTTCTTGCTTTTCAGACTTTTCTTCATTTCCTGTACAGCAATGAAGTATCTTTTTTCTGTCAATCAGTCCCCCACAAAACTCCTATTATCTGCAGGCAGTCAAGTAACTACACTTAAAAAAATATTTAGGCTAAATCTTAATTCAAATTTATATGTAACCCTTCATCTCTTAGGAAACAAACAAACAAACAGATTTTGAGCTAGTTATTACAATTGCATACAAGCTTTGGAAAATCCTTTACAGGCCTCACTTATTTCTCAGGTGCTAAATTATGTGTAAGTATATATGTGATAGTGGGGCATGCAGTTAGTAATCTCTTTCTTGATGAAAGCCACCTATTAAATAAACACAAACAGATACAACTCCATTATCATTTAATGTTTGTATGCCCTTCTGCTGTCTCACAGAATATTTACTGAAGTACATCTGATGGAGTTTCCATTTAAGTTGTCTAGATAAATAAATGGGCAGTTTGGCAAAAGGGTGAATGAGTAGTTATTTATACGGTGGTATATGATCTACCCTTTATGAAAGCTCGAAAGCATCACATATTTCATTAGTTCTACAAAACGATCTTTTATACACAGCTACACAGAACTATGAATATGTATTTTTACATATTTTGTGTTTGTACAAACCACACAACGTATGGCTCAAATCAACCTCTGTTCATGTTAGCTTTGAATCTCATGTGAAACAACTACACAGAGTAGAAGTGCAGACTGTGGTTTAACTCCTTCTGCTATTCTATATACTGTGAAACCAGAAAGAGATGTTCATTACCTTTAAAGAAGTGAGGAAGGAAGATGCTCAAAACACTGGTACTGTTTCTAAAGAAATTCTGAGGGAGGGCCATCATTTTCTGGTATGTTTTTGCCCCAGTGCCACCATCTGGGATCCTGAACAAATGCCCATTGGAGAAGCAGATGGGGATGAGCCCCACGTGCATGAGCTGTGCTGCCTCAGCAAGGACTGGGGCTCCTCTGCTCATGATCCTGTCCTCTCCCACCTGATACATTTACCTTGCCTGTATAATCATCACCCTCAGTTCACACTTAGATTCCATATTTTTCTTATAATTTTCCAAGCAGTTGCTATCTGTTTCTACTTTTTTTTTTTTCATATGGTGGGCTGCTAAGCAAGGGAGTGAATAACCTCAAAGAGCACTCAGCCAAATTTTCATGGACCACAGGAGATGGTCCCTCAGCAACATCGGTCCCAACTACTTTGTCAGTCTTGTTCAATATCCAGGGGGCTGCTGACTATCTTGGATTGTTTTGCTGTTTTGTAACAGGGCTTGAACAGATTAGAGACTGAATTGAAACCATTAAACTCATTTTCTCTTGAGTTCAACCCAGAATTTGAAGCCAAGCCTTTAAAACCAAAGAACTAAAGTACGATTTACATACTGTGTTGCCTCTTTCCCAAATTCAAAGCTTTTCATTTGCAGATGTAGTCTCTATATACTTACAGTATTTAAGGACTGAATTTTACAGGTTGTCTTTTTTTGTCATTCTAAAGTGATAAAAAATGTGGAATGAACATGTACTGTGTTTTGAAACTAACTGGATTAAGTTCTCCCTAAACTGGAGATTCTGCAGATCTCTCTAGAATTGTAGATACAGAATTCTCCTTATGAATTCCAGATTAAATTTGTTTTCCATTTAATTTTTATTTACACTTAAATGGTTTATAAGGTAAGAACAAATTAGCTTGCTGTGCAAATTTTGTAACTAAAAAGGCCAAATGACAGCAACTTGTAGGATAGTTCTCCTTGTTATGATGGAAGCATCAGCTGTTAGTCCAGGACTAAAGCAGAGTTTAATTTTATTATAAAGGGGATTAAAAACACGTGGAGCATTTAGTGTGTCCTTGGGCAAATTATAGCACTAAAATGTTAACTAATTTGTGAGGAAAAAAATATTTAGAGAATAAATCCTTTGAAAAATCCGGTAACTTTCATTAAATGAAGTTTTCTCCCAAATCACCAACATAATAGATGACAGGACACTTGCAGGCACTTGAGTGGAGCCACTTTACAACAGTAGCTCTCTCCCATTGTTTGCAACTGGAGTGGGACCATCAGCCTGCCATAAGCAAACTGTTGTATTCCTAAATAAACAACTCCTGCCTGTTGCCAAATGGGAAGAAGCCAAGTTCTGTTCAGGGACTGTGGTCATCCCAAGGGAGGAAAAAAAAGTTTCATTTAATCTGGCACTACCAATACTATTCACTAGCTGCAATTTTTAAGCTATTGCTTTACATGAATAGGGCAAAATGAAAATTGGCTGGATGCATTCCCATATCTCAGAGTGCTTGGATTTGCTTTTGATTTAATTTTCACTCTGAATTCTCTGTGTTTCTAAAGTTTGTCTATTGGATAGTTATAGTATCATTGCTTTTTACCTACTTTCAAGGACCTGCATGGCTCATCCTCACCTGGCTCCATCACTTCCCGTATGCATCACCTCATGGCTCACTTTTCCCTGCCTGCCGATGCTTGCCACTATGTCTGCTGGTGAGGCAACCAAATATGCACGCCCTTGCCCGTTCTGTCCGTCAAGCTTGGCAAATTCCCCCAAGGTAACAGCTTTCAGATACTTCCTTAGCACTTTCCTCAACAAGCCTTGTCACTGATTGCACTGAAGAATGTTTACCAGGATGAGCACTCTCCCCTCTTGCAGTATGATGTCCTTTTACTCCCACATGTCCCCAGCCCCAGTTTATCTTCTGTTTTATAAATGGATGGCAATTTCCTGGGACTATCTTCTTGGCTTGTGCCTGAAGAAGCAGCAGTGTTACATTCCTTGATCATGGCTCTTTTATGCTACAGTAGTACCACTGCTACAAAAAATACATTTTCATGCTAAAATTGCTGTTATCTTTGAATATTTCTGGTCTATGAATTCAGTTCTTAGCCAAGTTATCTTCGAGAGCCATCAAGCCTTACTAATTCAGGTGAGTTTTTTCTTATACATTATAAGGGCATTATCTAATAACTTGAAGATACAGACTATGGGACAGTGCACGGTTTCAAAACCAAACTTTTGTCAAGAGTCTGTCACACTCTTTATCCTAATAAATAATCCTTATATTTTACATCCATTATAAGGGCATTATCTAATAACTTGAAGATACAGACTATGGGACAGTGCACGGTTTCAAAACCAAACTTTTGTCAAGAGTCTGTCACACTCTTTATCCTAATAAATAATCCTTATATTTTACATCTTCTACCTATGTTTTTTTTTTTGTTCTTTGATAGGTGATTTTAGGAAAACCTCTTGATTGTCCAAGAAGGGTTTCAATTAGAACTGCTCAAAACTATTGGTCAGCAAAAGCAGGGTAATTAGATTTAGTGAAGCAGGTACTTATCAGCTGGACTTATTTATGTTTTCATCAATAAATACTGACCAACTTTCCATAGCATCTAAATGGCCTAAGGGCCCCAAGTACGATCGGGGATCCTACATCATGTAGCATGCCTGAACAGTCTCTGTATTTTTAAAGATCTGCATGAAAGCACCATGTAAGGAGACATCTGCTACCCTCAGCGTGCCCTCTTGGCTGGGAGGGACCTCTGGAGGTCTCCTGTTCACCCTGCCATGTGTCATGTAACATGTGTCAACCAGATCAGCCTGTGCCACCATTGCAGCTAAAGACACAGCCGTGAAGATTTTGAGAAGCTCAAAAGACAAAGATTGGGAATGTAAACAGAGACACTGAAGTTCATCCAAACCGGCTTTGGTCCCAGTTGTTCAAGTCAAACTTGCGAATCAATAAATACCTCTTGGCGTTATCGTATGGGATTTCTTTCCTTGGAGAACAGAACAGAGGGCAACTAAATGATACAACTGTGCCATTCGGATAAACACCAACTGGAAACACTAGTGCGAAATTCCTCAGTGTAACAGATTTTTGGCAGAGGTGCTGCATATAATCTTCCCAAGGTTTGCCCCTACACCCCTGTGAAAATGTTGTTCACCTCCATGCCTTTAAAGTATCCACAGTCATCTTTACCATCATTTAATTACATTTTTATCAGGAACGAACACTGATGCACCGCTTCATATTATCTCTCCTGGGCCTAATGGCCCTGATGATTCTTTCAGACAGCTATAACCTCACAATTTATTTTTTGGCGATCTTTCTTGCATTGGAATGAATGTGCTGGGCATTTGGGCAGTGCCAGCTTGCAAAGGGCTGATGGCAGATGGAAAGAAATCTGCCCAGTATGCTTTCACCTCTATATAAGCAGAGGGCCATCAATTTCCCCCATTAAGGAGTTGTCACGCAGCCCACCCAGCTGGAGGAGCATCTCTGATAGCCAGGCTGGCTGGCGGATGCTATTCAAATACAAAACACACTTTAAAAGGAAACAAAAATATCGTTTGTCGGCAAATTGAAAATGCATGGCTTTGACCACAGCCAATTTTTTAATGACTGTAATATTTTAAGTGATTATTTTTGCCACTTCAGATTGCTCCTTAGAGAGGAGAGGTTTTTTTAATTAAAATCTAGGCAATGCAAACAGATGAGATATGAGAAGCGGAGGAACAAGAAAAAAGATTAAGAAAATTAATTAAAACAGCATTGTCAATGGAGCTATAAATTGAATATTGTGTCTTTCTGGGAATGAGTCACAGAAGTTTTAAAGATTTTTAGATTTTGACACGATAGCAGGTACAAGGATAGAATCAGTCTTGATAAAATAATACTCTGTGTGCAACGTCTTAGCCACCAAAACTACGATGACAGAGTTTAGGAAAGGTTCTAAATTCTAAATTTTGTGGATTTGTCTGTTAATACTTCTGGCCTGAAGTCCCTTCTTGAACCAAAGGGAAAACCACAATGTGATTGAAATACTTTCCTATGAGATAAATGGGGCTTTAATCTCTCCTGCGTGCTACATTTTTGTATCATTTAATGTTGGCTACAGACGGAAAACCTCGGCTGCACAAGCAGGCCAGGTGCACAGAGGGGTATGGTGCACCTTTCCTTTCCTGAACAATGGGATGAAACTTGTCCTGTGACGTAACAACAAACAGTTTATAAAGCGTGTTTTCACTCATAATTTCTGATTACAGACTGTTATTGAACGGCTAGTGTTCAAAACACTTTGCTTGTTTATGAGTGATTCATGTGATTTGTATCGTTCTTAATTATCTAGGACATTTCGTGATGTTTGTACACCGCCAGTCATTCTGCTGATGACTGATTTCCTTAATGAGTCATTTAACTGACATGAACTGAACCATTCCTCTATGTTATTGGGAACTATTAATGGTTTTAGCACTCCAGAGTGAGCATGGTTAAACCTCATCTGTTCTTCTGAAAGTAACGATGTGTATTTACACCACTGTAAAAAGAAGAGTGAGAAAGAGTCAGGCAAAGTAGTTTCTACTCTTTGGCATCTAATGCGTCAATTCATGTTGTTTTTATTAATGTGCATCTCACAGTGATCTGTAAAGACCAAATCCTTTCCTTCTAGGAGGCAGGAAAAACCCCTGGTGGTTTGATGCCAGCTCAGAGCTAACACTGGCTCCCTGCCACCACTTCCCCACTCTTCTGAGCCACAGGGAACTGGCATGGAGAAAGGTGCAGGTTAAGCATTGCTGCCCAATGGCAATTCTCAGCTGCCCAAACAACTCACAGCACCACAGCCAACCACCTATAAGTTCCAATGAATCCCTAGACCTAATATCTAAGTATTACCATTTTAATTAAAAGTGTGTCATTCATATATATAAAAAAAAGATAAGACCAATTTCATATGTGGGCAAAATCCATCCCTATGGATGTATAGAGATGCCTCCACATGGGCACAGTTCAGAATGCCTGCAATAAAGGGAGCTGGTTGACAGGTTTTGTGTACTCTGCTTCACTTTCTTCAGCTCTCCTCCCCTCTCACACTCCTCCTTCCACCCACAGAGAAGCAGGA